>NW_009260774.1:2726466-2790492 GCF_000687185.1 Egretta garzetta
AAGGGGTAAGGGTACAATAAGTGTTAGTGGGAGCTTGTTATCGTAGAGTAACTGGTTTGTATCTCAAAGCCTTGATTTTAGGATTTTCAATAGTGATGAAAAAGGCTTAGTCACAGAGTTGTTTATTTTCCATTTTCAGGGAAAACACGTGAAGTGAGAACCTTCAGTGCTGCTATCCCTGCAGCCTAAGACTTCAATCTTAAGAATAAATGGCTTTCCAAATTTATTATTGCACAGAGAGTTTTCACATTATTGGCTCCAATGAATCTGAAGTTTCTTGGAAAACTCATTGACTTTTATCAGCTTTCATCATGAGAGAAAGCAAAGGAAATCTAGACTTGGAGAAAATTTTTTATTTAGTATCACTATGGAATGACAAAATTCTGTTTTCTTTCCATGACTTGAATTGCCCATCACTTTTGTACAATATTCAGCTTTTATTATTGTTTATAATATCTGAATAAATATCTGAAAAAAAGCATATAAGATAAAATTATTTAAACAGGTGTCTGCTTTTTCCTGTCTAAGTACATTTGTGTCTCTGAAGAGATATAAGATGCATGCATATATCTATTTTGTATATTTGTATGTATAATTATACTGGTAACATTTAAGTAATAAATGCACACAATCACATTGAATATTATAATTCTGTCGGTATTTAGAAGCAGAAGAAAGGACGTTTGATCTTGTCAACATTCTCTGTCCATCCAGATAAGAATGATGGTTGTGTACCAGGTTAAGCAAAGCAAACACATGTTTCCTTAGACTATTTTCCTCCAGACTTTATTAAAATTGGGTCACTAAATATATGTGAGAACAGTGTCCCTTCCTCAGACCAATGGAGACTATGAGTATTGCCAGATACATGGCATGGAGACACAGTTTTTCGCAAGCGCCCAGCTAAGCCCTGCCTTGCTGTCCCCACCACAGTGGGGGTCCCAGCAGGCCCATGAAACTGCCAGCTTCTTCCGCACTCCAGACCAGCTCTGGAGAGGGGTATAGAGCTGCCAAGTATTTGCACGTGGATCCTACCCGGCAACCAAGCCAAAGGATGGACTGAGCCTGTAATTCAAACAAATGCACGATCACAGCAAAGACCTCTCACTGGCAGCAAGCCCAGCTCTGCTCACCCTGCAGCAAGAGGGATGTTTCCAGGGCAGCTGCAATCCCAGCCTCAGTAGGTGGAAGGGTGGCACCAGACCACCACCTCTCGTGGGCTCTTGTGACACTCCAGGAGCAAAGGCAAGAAAGGAAAAGAATGTTTGATTTTCCATTCCTTCACCTCAGATCTGCTTCTGATTTGTCCCTCTCTTCTTTTTACTTCCCAAATTAAACTTCTCTGACGTGCAAAGTGGGCAGTTTTTACTGCTACATCACAGAAACATTGCTGGTTCAGGTTTCTGAACCAAGTTTGTGTCTCTTCCTGAGGTGTATTATGAGCCCTTGTGATAACTGAAGGATGAAGTTTCACAGGGAAAGGAATATAAAATATTTCCATTAGTGTGCTTTTTCTTTCCTCAAAAATTAGTGAAACAAATGACTTGTAATAAAAAAGTCACTCAGCATTCATAGCCATACTGATGGAGGTGAATTAATGCTTCTTTTGGTGCCCAGCTTCCATCTGTTACATCTGTTCCTATCTTTTCTGTAGAGGCTTATTAAAATCTGTGTTATTACACTTAATTTTACTTTGTTTTCCCTCCAGTTCTTTATTGTCTGGATCAAGTGAGCCTAAGAACAACTATCAAAAGAGAAACAACCAAGAAGGTTTATCTTTGTCTGATAACCATCTACTAGAATACATGAGTGCAGTTCTACAAAATTTAACTGAGTTTTGCTGAACTTTGTGAATGGAAACTTCAGTGTTTTCTTTGGCCCTAATATCACAAAATGTTCCAGTGTGCCCTCTGTTGTGATCGTCATCTCTTACATCACGTCACCATGGGATGTACCTCCTTCCGCTCCTGCTCTGTATGCTATTAGATTTTAGTTAATGATCATGCATTTAATAGCAAAAGGTTCAAATATATTCACACTCTCAAAGTCAGCCAAACCTAGTGATACTATAATGACATTTTTAAGGAGTGAATTATGTTTTGCATCCTCCTGTTGTATTAATAAATGATGTTGTTCTGTGGTTGATATGAGATGATACACAGGTAGTAAGTGATTTAGCTAAACAAATCGTATTATGCATTCTAAATTATTAAAAGAAAAATGTAGCTATTGACATCACTTAAAATGTTATCATCTGTTATTGTGTTTCATTTCTATGAGGAAGATATTTTTATGCTCTACTGACGCAAGCTAGCATAGCTTTCCATCCCCCTAAAAGGTAGAGAGGCTCCAAAAGGTGACAATCAACTGTACATGGGTAAGTATTAAACCAATGAGTGACTTTGATTTCCCCACTTGTACAGGATGTCACTTCCAACCAGCTATGAAGTCAAAGTTAAAACACTCAAACTAAACTTATACTAATGAGGTTAACCTAGGGGTAGGACACTGTAAAGGTACAGATTCACTGTTAGCCTCTCTGTACAACTTTGCAAAGAGCAAGCACTGGAAGGCAATACTGTGGACGTTCTAGCTCCTGACACCCAAGTGAGAATATCAGGCCCCTACTGCATGTACCAATGTACTGAGGGCAATAATTATTCTACATTTTTACTCCATTTTAGGTGTCCTTCCAAAATTTGTTACAGGCCATTTACTATTCGTATGCAAAGCTAAGAAGCATAAAACACTGTCAGGCACAACTAAGAGGATAACACCTGTGAGCTGAATCCAAACAAGGGACCTTGGCTGACTAACCTCAGACATCTAAACACAGAACTCAGATCTTTATAGCACCTCTGCCAGCTTCTGACAAGCCAGAAGCACATGTGTTCACCAGGGAGTTGTTAAGGAAAACACCGGTTACTTGGTATTTGCTAAGTGCCTTTATGTTCCCCCCAGTCAGCTTTAGGAAGAAAAACGAAATCCTTGTCAATTTTTTAAAACAGAGGACTTTCATTTGTGTTTTTTTAACTCCAGCAAACAGTTCAGCACCGTTAGTCCCAAAGGAATGGAGATGAGATAATTTTCTGCAGGTGCTTGTGACTTGAAAGGCTAAAGAGCAAGGAAAGCATTCAAATGCTCTGACATCTCCAAAGCACTTCCCAATTGCCTTCTCCAGTGGCTGGATTTTGTGAATCTCACTTCATGGACCCTTACAATTGGTTTTCTAAGCGCTGTATGGTGAGTCTTGCTAGGTGGCTACAAAGCTAGAAGATGCTGTGGTATGACACATTGCAACACCCATGTCCTCTCCATGGATCATCTGCAACTTGTGTTACAGCCTTCAAGTGGTTCAACAGTTCTACCTGTACAACACAAAAACCTTACTGTAGGAATGTCTTTCTCTCCATGCTTGCTGGCAGAGTCCCTTCCATCATCCTCTGTTCTCTGTGTTGAGCTGTTCCTGTCTCCTCTGTGGTCTGGACACTACCTCTGCTCAGCTAGGCTTATTAGCAACCTTGAGATGTGCTTGTTGTGAAGCAGGCATGTATGTCATTGTCCTGTTAGTTCAGCTTAGGAGTCAATCTGACTGGAGAATCACAGCAGGGTTGAGAAGACCATAATATGTCTTGTTAAAATATGGGAAAGTTTCTTGTTCATAGAGAAAGAATCATGAATGTGGGAATTACTCTTAAATTCTCCTTTTATTTTTCTGAACTAATTTGTGCTTACTGGTCCAACACGGACTTAGTAAGAAATTTCCTCTCAGCTCCTTCTTGGAAGTAGCCACCATTAGGGGAGACAATGCTGGGACTATAAGAGCACAAAGTATAACCTGCTCAGATGCTATGACACCCCTTCCATAAAGAACCAAAACATATAGAGGTTGTTTCCCAAAAAGGAATTCAGCTCTCACAGAAGAGTAGGGAAGGTACAAGAGAAATTTAAAAGGGCATTGTGAGAACTAAGGAGAGAAAAGTGAGGCAAGACTGTATTCAGAATACTTTTCAGCATTCAAGGACAAGTCAAGAGCCTAAATAGATCTTTGGATCTGGGCTCTAAAGTACTGAGAACAAAAGTGAGGCAGGAGATAGGACTGTAAATGGGTAAGCTGAATAAAGAAGCCTTATTTTGATGTAGAATATGCAAGAGCACGCTTGCAGGCAGTGGGACAGGAGCCAGCAGAGTTGAAGGTGAGGCTGAGATAATGAGAACAGAAATAGAGGAAAGGAAGCTTGAGATAGCAGGGACAGAAGGAATGAGAGGCAGATAATAGTCCTCAGACCTCAGAACTGGAGACAGGCTGTGACTTGGAAGGGGAAATTAATGGTGGGGCAGCAAACGGATGGGAGGCGGCAGAAACTCTAGTGGGACTCAGTTTTGTAAGAGATGGTGAAGACATTTGAGGGAGAGGCAGTACAGTCTAGCAGCAATGATGGAAATATTGTCAATGAAAACAGTAAGGAATGACTTTTGTCAGACAATATATTTTCTCATAACTTACAGTATCAAAATATAATCTCTATCATCATCATTAGAAATAACAGTGCAAAGCAATTCACCTCTGAATTTCTGACAATCAGATCCATTCTTCAAGAATGTGTGCCCAAAGATGTTTACTTATACAATGAATTGCAAAGTTTTCCTGCCATTTGGAAAGAATTAAATTACCTGAAATATGAAAATTACTGCTTGACTGCCAACACTTGCAGCTTTATTTTTTTACAATAATTCCACTTTCCCAATTGTTATACATTTTAATGTCATTTCAGCATCAAATATTAGTTCCATGAAGGGGAAGAGGCAGCTGAAATCAGAAAAGGAGAAGGGATCATACAGACAGTAGTGGTCCTTACAGCCTGCACATCAGACTGGATTGTGGTATAAGGAGGAGCAGAAGAAAGACTAAGGTTTGGGGTTTTTCATCTTGTAAGTAGAAACTGTTCTTGAAAGTCCATTAAATAACACTACTTTTTAAAAGCCTTATAAAAAAAGAGGTTGAAGGTATTCATAGCAAAATTCCAAAACCAAAATTGTCAAAATAACTATGATTTATTTGGGAAAGGGTAATTTTTTTCTTGAAAAAGGAAGTGAACTTTCAGGCAGCGCTGTGTAGTCACTTTTGGGGAAAAAGAGGGGGAAAAACAGATGCCTTTCTGCAGTTATCACTCCATTATGCAAACCCACCAATTCCCATCTAATGCCCTGTGGTCCCAGGTCAAGGCTATGGCCTCAAAGGAAGATTTGCTGTAAAGGATTTCATGGGGCTTCACTTAGTCACTCCCAGGCTGGGGTATTGGGAAGCAGCCTGGGAAAGCATGCCACTGCTGGGGTGACAGCACTGACCAAGCAACAACCTTTCCACTGCAGATGGAGCCTGGTCCCTACTGCTCCTTGCTCCCTGCTCCTCTTCCCCAGAAAAACAAACCTCCTGAAACACAGAAACATCCTTCAAGTCTTCTCGGCTCTGTGCAGGACCTCAGCTTCCTGGGCAGGCACATATCACCTTCCAGGCTAAGTTGTCACATGCAAAGCTGCATTATTTTCTGGGTAATCCTCCTCTGCTTTGGAGGGTAGAGAATTGTCTCTGACTATGGTGAAACACCAGCAAGCTGGACTAACTTTGCTGTTGACATTTTACTGGTGGGAACAACAAGCAATACAATCCCATTCATTGCCCATACACAGGTCCAGTTGTGGTTTGGTGGGATCTCAGAAATAAGGAGATGTTTTAAGGGAGAGGCCTCAGCCTGCCTCAGATTTTGGGACAGTAGCAAAGCCATTGCTGTTCATTTCCATGAAGGAAGAAAGACCCACACAGGCCTGCAAGTTCTACCTGATATTTACATGCAGAGGCTTCAGAAGACAGGCTCCCTTATCACACATCATGGTTTATTTCTCATTCAGAAATTGATACAGGCAGGTGTCTGCAACTACAGGACACCATGACAAAATGATAGTGCTTAGGTATGATTCGAGCAGGAACCTCTTTTAGATTGTATTCTGTGATCATAGGTGAGCTGAAGACTCACTGAAAGTAGGAAGCCCAAGAGCTTCCTTATGTCTTTGGAATTACATACTGCACAAAAGCAGTCTCCATGCAAAGTGAGACATCGTTTGCCATCATCATCCCAGTAAGTTTTCTCAGGCTTAAGTTTTTCTCACAAAAGTTTATGCAAGCTTTAATTGTTTACTATTGCTGTTGCCTTTCTATTTGTTCTTCCTCTATCTACTCCCTACTCTCTTACTTTCTTTTCTTTAACTGTCTTAAAAAATACTTCCAAAGATTGTGCTCTCCCTTAACATCACCAATCCATGTCATTCCACCCAGTGTGGTTTTTCTGTAGAAAATTCCCCCAAAAGCACTTTGGGGCTGACTGTAAAGGACTCTTGGTCATATTAAGATGTTCGTAGATGAGTGGGTGGTTTTGATAATCCCATAACCTACTTGTCTGCATTTAGTCTAAGTGTCTCATTACAAATCCAGGAACATATGTGTATGTCTGATCCAAGCAATTCACTGTGGCATGGAGTCATGCCACCCTTATCAAGATGAAGGTGATTTGATAAACTCATTCCTAGCAGGGCAACTCCATGCTGGGGACAATACCATCCCCTGAGCATGGCACCGCACCAGGGCTTGGAGCAGCAGTGCAGCCTCCTGCTCGAGCCACCCCGCCTGATGCTTGCTCGGGGGTGACTGCCCAGTGCTGCCTCACACCAGACAGGCTTCCCAAATTGTCATTCAAATGCAGTGGCACTCAGGCTTATAATTCACCCAGGCACTTCGGAAAACCTAATGTCCTCTTCTTTGCCCATCAACATTCACATTGTGATGCTTGTAAATGCTTTTGAAAACATTCAGTTCCCTTTTCTTCGTATTTCATGTCTTTAAGGACAGCGATTTGTCCACTGACTTTAGATACGAACTCCACTTCCTTTAAACACAGAAAATTACACTAATACAAAAAAAGAGGGGTCTCTTCTCCTCACACCACTTGCCCCAAGGATTTCCTGCTCCCAAACATGGAGGCATTTGAACTTCTAAGTTAAATGGATGCCGATTTAGGTTTTTTTTTTCCTTAACATGGAGAAAACAAATATTTTTTGCCCTTTCTTCCCTCATGAAATACTAACTGTGCTTCTCTGACCTTTTACCATAAAGGATACATAATAATATTTAAAAAAAAAAAAAAACAGCAGACACTTTACATCTTTACGTGGAAGATTTGAACACAAATTGCTAGAGTCTGGTGAAATTATAAACTATCAAAAAGAACATTAGCACCTTAAAGCATAGATTAGCTTTTGCCAGATCCAGAGTCATGGCCCCAAATGAGACCATGACAGATAAATGAGCTTCCAGAAGCTAAACAGAAATATAACTCTTGGAGGTCACAAGCCTGATGAAAGCAAGGCTTACATGCAGAAGATCCATCTCACTCCCAGGAAAGATGGGGAACTATTTCAAAAAGCAGAGTTCCCTTAGCTGTGAAAATGTGGAATGAGAGAAAAAAAAAAATTGTGAGGAATGTAGCAGTTTTGACATAAGCCAGGGATTAAAACACTGGAGGTGAAATCCTGGCACCTGTCGGGTTGAATATTGACTTCAGTGACTTGAGGCTTCATTCTGCATCTGCACCACAAGCTAGGGAAAAAAAGCATCTGCCTCATTCCTTGAACTGTTCTCTTTCAAGCTGTGTTTTCTTTGCTCCTGCTTTGATCTTTGCATCAATTGCATGTTCAATGGAAGCTGCTTCTCTTTTGTTTCATTTCATAATCAGCAGTACCCAGTCGCTGCGGGGCTTGGTGGAGAGGGAGAGAGCAAGGCCAGCAGCTGGGCGCCTGCTCCTTCTGAGCTCTGTAGAGAGCTCAGAAAAGCTTTTGAGGCTGCCGTAGCCACGTGGAGTAAAGATAGACATTAGGCAACTCTTATCGTAGAGAAAGAGGCTTGAGGAGATAATGGAGAACAAACAACATAACACAGCACTACTTCAAAAAATACAAACCAAAAGTGCGGCTCCCAGTGTAGCGTCTGTCCAAGAAAGCCTCTTTTGTTTCAGGGTATGCAGGCAGCGCGGGAGCTGTGCTATCGTCTCGTACCACCTTGCATGGAAGAAATGAAAGCTGTGAGTCCCAGCTACCCTTACACAGAGCGTTGGGGTACCTGGGGGCTCCCTGGGATGGAGGGCGCTGCACCCAGAAGGTGCGTAGAATCACATGCTGGCTCTTCCCAGGTCTGGCAACATGCAAGAGGTGGGCAGCATCTACGGTCAAGGAGTGCTGCAGGGCTGCACCTCCTGAGCTCCCAGCAGCAGGATGCGGTGGGGTGCCAGTGCACATGCAAAGGTGGATGGTGCCATTTGAGGGTAGGTATCAGGAACGGGATAGGGAGGAGGGAAACATGTTCCTTGTGTTTGTAAGAGCAAGACTGGGAGGAAGCTGAAAAGGGTTAAATCAAGTTGATACATCAGGAAAAGCCTTCAGACAATAATGTGATTGGTGCAATGATTTTTCTAGGGGAGCAATTGCAGCCCACTTGCTAGAGACCATTCAGAAGTGGCACAGGGCCACTTTTGTGTGGTTTAAGGTAATGGGTTGGGATGGCTCAGGAAGTGTTTGTGCCTACATGAGCGTTGGCCTGGGTAACCTCTGGGCTCTCAAAGTCACTGAGAGTTTGTTGTGTTCTTCTACAGATCCCAGTCCTACTGTGGTAACCTTTATTAATAACATTGGCTAAAATGCCCCAAACCCTATTTAGTCTTTACAAGATAATGAGCCTAAATAGGCAATCTGGTATTTGCCCAAAGCTCTCACTGATTTCAGTGGCAGCTGGGATTGCTCAGCAGCTTTGAAAATCAGGCTACTTATATTTAGCTATTCAAATATGGAGTTAGGAACCTAATTTTAGATGTTCAAATTTGAAAATTCTGGCCCTAATATTCTATATCAATTCTTTTTCCACCACTTTCAGCAAAATTTTGAGGAAAATGAGAATATTATTAATAAATGGCAAGATTATATTTTCATTCTCAAGAGATTGCATTCAAATATCTCTTTGATGAATTCTTAAAATAGCTGTAACATCCAAACCAGTGCATTCGAATTAACTTTAACCATATACAACTGGTTATATTAAGGAGAAATATTCAGTGTGCAAAGGTTTTATTTCACCAAGTTTAACTTCAGAAAGTTTTATTTTATTTTCTGGAGAATAAAAGTTCCACCAGGGCTCCAGGCAGTGGAAGCATACCCATTAGCCTTCAAAAAGGAAATGTATCATGATTTTTTTTCCAGAAGTTATGACACCAATCATACTGTGATGCATGTTCTTGGTCTAATTATCCTTTTATTTTTTCCTCTGGTAACTTAACTGTATTATACTTTGGAGGATATTTTTAATTCAATAATCCAACTGAATTGTTGAGGTCCCCTTCTTCACCCCCTCAGCTTCACAGAGATTTCATATAAAGGCCCTGACAGAGTGATACCCTTCATTAAATGAATCAGCTGTGCTGCAGTACAATTTTCATTTGATGCTCCTGTGCCTCACAGAGGATAAAATTCCATGCTTTTTCTTGATTTTTTTCTTAATAAATGAATACAAAGCATGGCAGCTTCCTAAAAAGTGGTCCCAGTGAAGAAGGACCTTATTTATGTGGCTGGAACACCTGACCAAACAGACACATCACTCCTTCAAAAACCTCTGAACTGTTGTGGCTTTTGGGAGCGAGCTGTGGCAGTGCAAAAACACTTTACCACCTCTTGGTCCTCTGCCAGAGGTTCCCACTGCTCCAGCTGATGGGGCTGTGTACATGGACCTTACCTGCTGGACACACAGCCTTAGTGACTGCTCATGGACCCTGTTTTGTTGATCGTGCATGTGAACCACTTTTGCTTTAGTTACTGTGTGCAGGGACCCTATCTGCTTTAGTGAGAAGTCAGGCAGGCTTAAGGTTATCATCATGGGCAGTCAACCCCAGGCTGCCCGCCAACCAAGGGGGAGAGGGGTGCCCGTTGCTGTTCACTCTGCTCTGCTCTGCTCTGCTCTGCTGGGGGAAGCTGGGCTGGGTAACCTCCAAGAGACGATGGTAACAAGCAGCCCCCAGGCAGTAAGGTTTTAAACCGCCACAGCTGTTTGGTATGTAAACATGTTTATTGATGCCTTTAATAAAGGAGCAACCACCACTAAAACAGCAATCAGAAGCCTTATACCTTTTTTCTTTGATCTTTCTTCCTCTCTCAAATTTGCTATTACCCCTACAGGGACTGTTGCTTCTTCTTTCTTTTTTTTTTCCTCTTTCCTGTTTTTCTCCCATGACTTCTGCTCAATCAGCAATTCTTTCCCTCCAGATCCTTCACCTTCTTCCTCTCTCTCAAACAGATTTCCATTTATTCGTATAAGACCGATCCCCATTTCATCATCCCTCTTATTCTTCTAAGTCTAAGATTATTGCAGGTTTTCCTTATGCAATGAGCATGAAAGTGCCCCCTATGCCTGACTTTCCTTAAAAGCTACAAATTTGCAAGCAGAGACTACCCTGGCCATAAATCCCTGGATATCTTTGTAAACTAAATGCTGATCAGAGCCCTGGATATACGCTTGGTCACGCAGTAGCACTAGTGCAAGTGGTGCACGTGTCCAGAAGGGGAGAGCTGCACATGGCCAAGGATGAGCTAGGAACTGAGGGAGGGCAAGAAGGAGGGAGGTGGTCTGTATGTTGAGTCTTGGTTGCCCATTTGAAGAAGCAGGGTAGCCCAAAGGTTTTCTTATGAGATGGAGAGGAAGAAAGGCATAGATGGGATGAATCTGGCAAAGACACATTTCAGCTGTGTATCCAAATATGCACAGATCTTTACCTAAACTACACAGAGGTCGAGGATCCTCAGTAGTTCCCCAGTCACTCCAGTTACCAGATTCACGTTTCCAAGGTCACATTTGAAAGGAATAGTTAATATATTTTCTGTGGTGGGGCAGTCAGAGAGGAGTTTACTTTTTAACTTAAAGTTAATTCCTCCACACGGAGTTTTTGGGGGAAGCCGAGCTTTTTATTAGCAACTCTCTGATTTTCGACACACAAAATAATTTTTATTGTGTTTTTCCAACTGCCTCTCTCTCTCACTGCCTTTCTCATTTTTTCTCTCTTGCAGTTGTTCAGGATCTGTGACACTAATTTGTTTAACAAATAGAGTAAGCTCTGACCTCTCTGCTTAGCATATTTAAGAGGTAATCTCTGTAGAAATTTGGCACAGGAAGTAAAGTTATACAAAAACTGTTTATGCTGAAATCAAGCTGTAGGAGGTACAGATCTCATGCTCATATTTTGCATTGAGAACATACAGAACAATTAGGAAGGGGCATGCAACTGTGGCCCAAACACACTGAATATGGGATTACCAACAGCAGAAAACAGATCCCAGTATTTCTTCTGTGTTTCCTTTTCTCACAGAAATATATTTTTTATTTTTATTTTTGATGACTGTTGTTTTTTGTTCAAACACATATTTAGTGAATATGTATGACCACGTAGTTTTTAATGAAAAAAGCAGAATTAATGTGAAGCTGATTTACTTTGATGGGTGTATATGCTATTTTTTATGGGAACTAGACAAAGTACTCGGCAGTTTGCACTGTAGGTCCATATGATCACAACACTGATAAAGAGGGAATATGACAGGACAAGACTACTGGCTGCCCACAGGAATGAAATTGATAGCAGACCTGCAGATTCCTTGTACTGGAGCTGTAGGATTGCTCAAAGGCCTCAATTTTTTATTTTCTCTTTACAGAGAGTCAAGAGTCACCCACTTAGCTACTCCCTACAGTATTTTCTGCCTTCTCTGCACTGCCAGACAGCAGTAAACTGCCAGTAGGATAAGTGACAAGAGCATTCATTTCCTCAAACTTAGGCCAAGATTACAGACTCAGCCTAGGAGTTCCCCAGACGTGCTGATTACAGTCACAACGTTTCAGTTGTTTTCGACTCACAGAGTGCCGCACGGGCAGCCAGCACTGCTCTCCCACTCATCCACCTCTGCATCCCCACCAGCATCGATCAAAGTTTTATTCATACCCGTCTCCAACATAAAGCTGAATGAAGGTGAGGCAACACAACAGCTCTGTTTGGTATTGCTCTGCCAGGAGTCCGTGTGAAGCTGTAGTCTTATTTCTCCAGTGTTGTCTGTAGAGGTACTCAGTAAGCGATGCCAGATTCGGTGAGCTGGGTGTTAACTCACAGAATCACAGAATCACAGAATGGCAAGGGTTGGAAGGGACCTCGGGAGATCATCTAGTCCAACCCTCCTGCTAAAGCAGGTTCACGCTGAGCAGGTTGCACAGGACATCGTCCAGGAGAGCTTTGAATATCTCCAGAGAAGGAGACTCCACAACCCCCCTGGGCAGCCTGTTCCAGTGCTCTGTCACCCTCAAAGCAAAGAAGTTTTTCCTCATGTTCAACTGAAACCTCTTATGCTTCAGTTTGTGCCCATTGCCCCTTGTCCTGTCAATGAGAAGAGTTTGGCTCCATCCTCGTGACATCCACCCTTACAATATTTGTAAGTGTTTATGAGATCCCCTCTCAGTCTTCTCTTCTTGAGGCTAAACAAGCCCAGCTCCCTCAGCCTTTCCTCATAGGGGAGGTGCTCCAGTCCCCCAGTCACCTTTGTAGCCCTCCTCTGGACTCTCTCTAGGAGTTCCTCATCCTTCTTGAACTGGGGAGCCCAGAACTGGACACAGTGTTCCAGATGGGATCTCACCAGGGCAGAGTAGTGGGGGAGGATAACTCAGACACAGCCTCTGGTCTCTCTCAATTTAAGTCTGATTCTGATCGGGTCCTGAAAGAGCAAACATGAGGATAATAATAACCAGGTATGGTACCTGAAAGTGCAGAGGCATCTGTTGCTAAACAGTAGCCCTGCAGCCCTGAGGGTTCAATGGGGTTTTATCTTAGTGGAAAAACCATTACTAGATATATAGGGAGATATATGTGTGCAGAGACAACCAAAATTTATTTGGGGACAGGCTTATCAGAAAAGTTTATCTCAAGCTCTGCTTCTTAAACAACCTGTAAACCTGCCCATTTGCAGAGAAGGCTCCTAAAACAAGAGAGCAGAAATGCTAACTGCAGCCACCAAGCCTCCAAAAATAGTCTTCTCAATAATAAATCACTTCAGACCATTCCTCCTTTTATCACCCAGCAAGCCAGACACAGAAAAATTCAAATGGTAGCCCTTGATGCCAGAGCAGCAGAAGGGCTAGGTAGTGTCCTACCTTCCTTTGCTGCCTTCCCAGCAGAGCTTCTGACAATTGCCTTAAAACGTTTGAGAGGCGTTTTGGCACAAGCAGTGATTCTTCAGAAGAAGATGAGAGCAGGGGTGGGGCAGCGCCATCCTTTCAAACATTTCTAGCCCGCAGCAAACTTTCATCCCATCAGCTGTTCCTCCTTGGAACGAAAAGGGGATGGTTTGCTGACAAGCCAAATGACGGCTGCGGTGGCTGCTGCCTGAAACCCTTACAATGGGATTGATTGTGTGTGGTGAAAAGGGTTTGAATGTGAGCAGAAAGGAACGAAGATGCATAAGAATGCTAGTGTTAGGCTTTCTGCTACTGAAACAGCAGCTAGTGAGGAGCAGCTGTGGTTATCTAAAAACACTCATGCATGGAAGAACAATTTTTCTTCCAAAATCTGAAAGAAATTCTAATGATGAATCATAGGCCAGGCTATAAATAAAACATGACTATGGATTTGCAGACCCAGAAACATTCTCGTTAGAGAATGTTGTTTTTAGGGCCAAATTGCCTCATTTTTTATTTTTTTAATCTATCAGAATCATTTTGGAATAATTACTTCCATGATGTCAAATCCTTTGTAATGCACAGTGGAGTTTGTTGCATGACATGTGACAAGCGTTAATGTTAAGCAAATGAGCCTGGCTAAATATCTGCTAATCAGCATGACTCACCAGCCTGATATACATTCACAAGTTTACATCCTCTTTCTATAGATAATAAATGAGGGAAGGGAAGAACTGTCAGTCCTCAACCTTCCTTGTGCAGAAGAGCTGAATGTTTTCCAGAGCCTCATCTTCCAGACTGAAAGGTCAAAGATGCTTTCTGTGTCTGGTGAACAAGGAAGATTAGAGGAAAAGTTAGCAATACACTGACGACTACGAGTAATAATTATTGGTAGTTATGATTAGCAATAGCACTCATTCTTGCTACAGAACACAAAATTATCCCCCCCAAAAAAATGAAATATGTGTGAAGAATTCTAAAAATTGGGATAGGTAGAACCTGAAATTCATCAGACTTTGTGGGATTTGGTACCTAGATGGTAAAAACCCAAAATCTCATCCACTGCATGCATGGTAGTCTTGCATGGGACTCAGAAACAAGGGACTCGGAAAGAATTTAATAATGTTTTGAAGACAGGCTTTGATTATTGTCTTGCACCATAATTTGCATGGACATCTTCAACACATACAAATATCTTAAGGGTGGATGTCACGAGGACAGAGCCAGACTCTTTGCAGTGGTGCCCAGTGACAGGACAAGGGTCAATGGGCACAAACTGAAGCATAAGAGGTTTCAGTTGAACATGAGGAAAAACTTCTTTACTTCGAGGGTGACAGAGCACTGGAACAGGCTGCCCAGGGAGGTTGTGGAGTCTCCTTCTCTGGAGATATTCAAAGCCCGCCTGGACGATGTCCTGTGTAACATGCTCTGGGTGACCCTGCTTTAGTGGGAGGGTTGGACTAGATGATCTCCCGAGGTCCCTTCCAACCCTTGCCATTCTGTGGTTCTGTGATCTTACAGCCCTCAAGGTGCCACTGAATTCTGCAGGACAGCATACAGATACAACTATCTGTATATTCAGGTCTTACTGCAGCACAGGGTGGTTGCAAATAATGAAAAATGTGTTGAGACATCACACTTCATTTGAAAGTGCAAATTTAAGCCTGAAAATAAAGTTCAGTTAGTTCTCAATTTCTTTGGTATTCAAGTCTTCTTTTAATTGGTTCAATCAGTTATGGCATGCAGCAGTAAAAGCACACTGGTTTATCAAATCATCAGCCTGTCCTACGTTTTTGCAGGTGAGCACAGGTACTTTTTTTTCTGGAGAAGTTCATTCACGTCATACTCAACCTTTTGTCTTCTCCCGGTTCCAAAGATGACATTGTCTATATAAGAGATCAATAAGGGTTTGTTAAACTGAATTGAAAAGGTGGGTAGCCACAGAAGTGTTAATGTATAAAGTATTTCTAGTTCGTTGGCCACTCCACCAAATGAGCAGGTACACATGTTTATTTAGCAAAGAAATATTTAAACTGGGCTCTTTTTATTACTAAATTTCCTTTGCCTTTGTTGTATTTAAAAAATGTGAAACATTTTTCAACACCTCACATGTCTACAAGTGAGATTGATTGAGCTTGTCAGCAGACTCGTGCAACTAAACTTCCATTAAAATGAAGATATTTCATATTGATATATTCACTTTGTTTCTTTTCAAATGTCATAGCCTCACCACACTTTGTTTCAAAGGGTATGGAGATTTTCTGGTTTGAAATTAATGGTGTAATTATCTTTTGAGTTTTCTTCCTAGATAAAATTGGCTTCTTCCCAGTTCTCCTGTGCCGTAAGGCTGCCGGGCAGACTTCCTCCTGCTCAAGCAGTGTAATCCCTGTTGCCACAGCAGGTAATACATTCTCAGCTACAACCTTTCCTTTATGCCTGGAATATCTCTATTGAGAAGAGCTTTCAGCTCAGGAGCAGCAACCAGTGCATGAGCTGAATGCTTAAGCTCCTGTGAGGGATGAAAAGGCAAGGGATGTGCTTATTCTGATTCAGAAATCTTCTGTACCTGGATGGTCTTCCTCTGTAGAGAAATTTCATGTCCTCCGGAGCCTTCCCCCAGATTGACACAGACTTTTTGGTACCACAGGACTCTGTTGTCCATCCGCACTAAAATAGGACTCTTCAGCTAACAAGTTATTACTGGGTAGTTGGGCAGATGCGGTAATTGCAATTTTCTCTTAGTCAGCTATAAAATTTTGCTGTTTATGAGAACTTCTTTACTGTGGCTTGAATGTCTTTTTCTTATTCTTCTTTTCTATTTATTCAAAGCCTCACTCAGAGTTTCGTGGCTCCCTGAGAAATTCATGTTTCTTCATCTCTCTCCTTCTCTCTCTGAATATTTGCACCTACTACGAGAAGCTGATGGCATAAAATTGCTTATGTTGTCATCCGAAGCGTGAGTGAGATATATAGCATAGACTCTCTGACTCAAAAAATCCGGGTTTTGCTCCGCTGGAATCGTATACAGCGTTCAGATTCAATCTACCAGCTTGCCATATGGATAAGCCCTGCTTAAAGAGATGCCATCTGTCTAGCTATATGCAAACATGTGTTCATACTTTCTATTTTAAGTGTTTTCTCCTAATTTTTAATGCTGTTTCTCTTTTGGTGTTGGATTGGTCACCTGATCGGTTATAGTAGGCTTTATGAATTAGTCAGACACTGGGGGTGCTTTGCCAGCAATCCTGCTGCACGCTGATGGCAGAAACCCTTCTCTGAAGGCTCAGCCAGCTACCACCCCTCCATCTCCTAACCACCCTGCAGCAGCTGGCAGCCACTGGTGCAACGCTGATGGAGAAACCCTTCTCTGAAGGCTCAGCCAGCTACCACCCCTCCATCTCCTAACCACCCTGCAGCAGCTGGCAGCCACTGGGTACCTGGTCCCAGGGGATCAGAGCGGAGTGGAGGGAGAGGCGGCAGCTGCGTTCAGCTCCCGGCGATGCTGGGAGGGCTGGGGTGCCGGGGTATCCCGCTGTGGCCCTGGGGTATCCCTGGGAGGTGTGTCCCCACCACCATGCACTGCCTGCTGGCACCCACACATCTCGGACACTGGGACTTCATGGGGCCAGGATAGCGACCAACTCTCCTGACTTAGGTGAGTCAGGAGAAGACCAGATTAATGGTCTACATTCAGAATTCAGGTTGCATGAGCCAAAGTGAGCATTTTGTAGGTGGACAAGAGGCAGCCTCTGTCTCCTACAGTTGTGAGAATTAACTTATTTTAAGAAATAAATGTATTTATTTATTCCCCTTTTTTATGTATTCCCCTTTAAAAAATATAGTAGAGGTTTTATTTGTTAGGTAGTAAACTAATTCCAAATCACTGAAATGAATAAAGTGACTATGAGTGATTCACAGCATGGATCAGTGTGGAGTCCTGATGCCACAAGGCACACCTCACGGTGTTGAGTTTTCCCTTGAATGAAATCCTGGACACATTTCTATTGTGAAACTCTCAGTGATTTCAAAAGGAGACAGAATTTTACCAGCTAGTTCATCAAAACTTACCAGACAAAATACTGGCCTTTTACTGTTGTAAAAGTATCATTTAACTCAATTTCCATGTGTCCCATGACGGAATTTCTATTAAACTGCAGGCTGAGCAGGACTTCTTAACGGGGTTTAGGACAAGCTTTTTTGTGTTGTTATTTTTAGAGAACAGACTGTGAACTGGAACATTTCATTTTCTCAGCCTTCGAGGAGGCAGTCAATGGAAGAACTGACGACCATGACATAAATTCAAAGATAATTAAATGGTAAAGAACAGCATTTGGTTTGATAGACATGTTTTGCTGACATCAGCAGAAAGACAAAAAACAGGATGTCTATTGCAAAGAGCAAAAGCTAGGTTGGAGGGACACAGATAGCAGCACTACAGTCTCCAGGAACAAACACATACACTGAGCAAGAATGGTAACTTGTTCAAAAAATTCCAGTCATATTTCTTTAGTGAGAAAATAAAAATAAAACCACATGCACACTTGCCTCTTAATAGCTGCATAGCCAAACCTAAAAATTTGGAAATTGTGCAAAAACATTTGTATTGCACCAAATATTAAGTTGCTTAATTCAGAATATGTTCAGATACTCTGGAGGACAGCAGTGCTGCTAGAATAAGGGTGGGTAAGTAACAGGATATCAATTGTATTTTCAGGATGAACATGGGTGTGGTGATGGAGCAGCTGAGATCTTCAGGAACCTACATGGAATGGAAGCAAAATATCCACAGGAAAGTTTAAATGTCAAAATGCACTTAAGATCTTTTGAGTAAAAAGATGATTTTGTGACCCACCTAAACTGCATGAAATCTCTAAGGTGATCTATCAGCTTGAACATTACTAGAAGAAGAAAGCAAACACACTGTTTTTATTTTTAATTTCAGGTGTTTGTGTAAATGTTTTTTGCCAAAAACGGATTTTACAAGCATCAGTCTATAATTTTAAAATGTTTTAAGGAATCAAACGTCTTCTTAGAAATTCTAGGTTTTCACTGCAATTTCAGGGTAAAAAGGATAGCATTTATGTGGAAGTGCATATATTGATTTTGTTTCCATCTCTTTGAACTATTGTGTTTGCAGTGTCTTGTTAAATCTTTTAAAAGCAGATAAACCAGAGATCTAGCACTTTGGTGTTTAGATGTTTTGAGAAACACATCCCATCATCTTATCCAAAAAATTCCAAGAGAGATCATTGGTGTTAACAAAAAGCATAGACACTTTGTGATTAATTCTGATGTGCAATATTGTGTCAATGTATTGCCACCAAATAAGACTGTTGTGTCACATTTCTGAGAATAAAAAGTAGCCAGACACCAACAAATGTTATGCGCAGCTCCATAAATTAAAGCATGATAATTTTGCCTTGCTAGAATAATGATGGTGATGAATGGAATTAAGTGCATGATTAAGAATCAATTTCTTTACACTTGAGAAGTCTCACGCAGGCACTTAAATTTCCACCCAGTGGCAACCTCTCCTGAAGTCATTCACGGTGCAGAGAAACCAGCCTGTGCACAAATCAGATGACCATGTGCCCTGTTGCACCTCAGCCTGGCACGGACAGACAGACAGGTTCCCCCTAGCTGATTGAGAATGAGTGCTACCAGATCCTAAAGGATTCGGAATTCTGATTTCAGGGACAGATCTGGCATTATTACGATTTACTAGGCTGGAATTTTGTAAAGCACATTTGGGGCACAGTTGCCCTGTCTGGGTATCTTCACCTCAGTGCAGTTATTCCATGTAGAAGCCTGCCTCATGATTATGTATCTGAAATATTTCAAAGAAATGAACACATTCCTAGAATGTTCCGCAGTATGAAATCTTGCAGGTTGCAAAAAGGCAATTCCCCAGACCACAGGGAGTTCACAGAGAAGAGATGAATATATTTTAGTCTTAAACCTTGCTCCTGGATTCCCTGCTCTTTTGAGATGCACCCACCTGTTGCCATGGTTTCCAGTGCCAGTTGCATCTTTGTCTCATATTTGTCTTTTTGAAATACATCTTTTTTATAACAGGGTTCTGGCTCCTTGTTCTGGACAAAGCTGTGGGGTCCAGAGAGAGTCTCTTGGACTTCAGCCTAGCCGTGCTTGGCCAACGAAATTTGGCCCTAACAACCCATCTGTGCACAACAGTGGCAATATTTTTAGCACTGTTGTTGATGTTGAAATCCATTGCTGAAATGGCAAATTTCACATCAGGACAGCTCTGGCTGAAGAAGAACGTAAAATTCATTGGCCCTTGCCAAAAATGCACACCTTGCCTGGGCCCACCATCCAACTCCATTCCTTCGTCACAGTATCCATGAAAAAACAGTGTAGAGCAGAATGGTTTCTTTCTCCTTCTGAATTACTTCATCCTATATCACTTATCAAAAACTTACAGTGAGTCAAACCATCTTTTTTGCCTTAAGAATGTTCTGCATTAACTTCACAGAGAATTAGCAAGACGAATATGAAGATTTATTGGCAGAGAGGTCTCAGCCTATGAATTCTCACTGAACAGATCATAAATCTTCCTGCTCACCAGCAAGATCTCAGATTCCCCATAGTTACAAACACTCAGTGTAAGCAAGGTCAAAATTTAGCTGACTCCCTTTTCCAGTTCCTGATTTGAAAATTGTTATAAATTAGAAATTGGATTATCAGTCTCATCAATATGTTATTTACCTGCTGATAGGTAGCATAGTCAGGATTTGCTATATTGCATTAGGATACTACTGATTCAGGAATTAGTGCTACAGAAATCTCACCAGCTAGAAACTCACAACATCACCGAGGAGTCTCCAAACAGAATTTTTGTCCTATTTTAAAAATATATGAGTGGAAGAATAAAAATGAACTACAAGGAAGAAATAAAAGTCTTGTAAAAAACCTAACCTGCTGTTTGTCCAGGTAATGTGCATTTCCACATCAGTTTCCTGTTCAGGACACAGAATTCTAATGTCCATCCAACTTCAAATGGGCTGTTTTTCATAAGCTAGGGATGAAATAACTACAAAAAGACCGTGATTGTTAATGACAAGAGAAGAAAAGGAAAAGGAAAAGGGGGGGAGGGGTGTGTCAGAAATTGCTGAGAAGACTACATCGTGTCAAGTTTCACTAAGAAAAAATAAAAAGAGTTTATAAAACAGGAGTTTGATATCAAACTTTCAGAAATGCCAATGCTGAGCAAGCACAAGAAGTTAGCCAAAGAAATAGGTAAGTGCAGACAGGTAATTATCCAAAAACCATTAATAAATCTGATCTCATCTTTAAAAAAACCTGATCTTACTCGTAGGAGAGGGACAAATTTCTAAAAGGCAATTCAACAACTGTACCTCCCTGATATGTTCACACTCAAAAGAAAACTGATCTCATACGTACACAGGGATCTGCTGTGCAGCTGAAATCAGTCATTTACATGCAAAGATTGTAAGGGGTGTGCCCAAAACTTTCTCTGAATTCATCACTGTAGTCAATGAGGAGGGCTGTAGTCTTCAGAACAAATAGACGTGTGAATAGGCCAAAGGAACAGAGAATAAAAAAAGAGATAAAAGAAGTAACACCATGTTCTGGATGCCTGTCAAAAACAGGCATTCTTCCAGGGCATGTTAACTTATCTGGTGGAGTGGATACTTTTGATTGACAGGATCAAAATAAAAAGGCTGAAATGTTGTTGATACTTTTTGCGGTAAAACAGCTGTATTAAATTACATGTTTCCCTCTTTTTGTCAACAAGTTGGCAGGGTGTACACAATGTGTCAGCTCCATAATGACAGCACCACTTTAAACCGCCATTGGAAGAGGGTGGCATGAATGCTTGGGTTTGTGAATAGGTATCTCTAACAAGCAGAAATATAACCAGTTGTGAAGAGCATCAGTGGGGAATGTGCATCAAAATGGTACTTCAGCCTTATAATATTCAATTTCTGGCTCTGTCCAGATATTAGCTGGCAAGGAGGCATATCCACAGTCTGAGTCATAAACTCCTGCACTTCAAGTAACAGAAATCCCATTCCCGCAATGTTTTCAAGCAGGCGCTCCGTTCCCTGCCGCCTGGGTGGTTAATGATGGAAACAGCACACGCACCATATGCTTGCTGAGGCACTTCAGAATATCTCTGTTGGTCCTGGCCCAAAACAAGGAATGAAAAGCCATGGCAGAAATGTAAAAGAGCCACCAAAAAGCTTGTTTTAAAATATGCCTGGCTTCAGTTTGATTTACCTTGAAGTTACTGAGCTGGGTCTTACACAATCATCTTTGTGTGTCCTGTTCAGATGGTTTTGTCTGTTTTACTCTACCCTAATGCCTCCAGAACTGCTTTGTGCTCCCAGGCATACCCAGCTACAACTATACCTAACCTAATGAATCCTGGGCTTTCAAAACGATGTTCTGAGATACCATCTGCAAGGCCCCATTATTAAGCTGTGGTCCCCCACACCAAACACCTCCTTTGTGCCTGACAGCTATGGGTGAACACCCTCTGTGAGACATTGCTACTCTCAAAACCACGTACCAGGGTTAAGACTTAAGAGAAAGGCAGAACGAGGGGTTTTGCTCATTCCCAGTGAGAAAAGGACGAGGGAGCTCACAAGCAAACACAGACCTAATGGGATGGTGGCAGTCCCGGTAGAAAGTGGAACAGGGAGAGCTGACTAGCAAGCACAAAGGATGAACGCTGCTTTTGCCATGTAACCATAGTGACTACAGAGAAGGTGACTGCTGTGACACCAGAAAACCTGTTCCACCATGGTTGGCAAAGAGGAGTTAAAGAAAAGGATGGCCTGAGATAAAAGGTCTGTCAGAATATTTTAGTCAGAATTTTTTTCCTGGCTAAGCAGTATTCACACCCACAATGAAATGTTTTTAGTGTGTGTCAGTATTGACAGCCTTTCATTTAGGAAAAAAAAAATGCTGTGATACAGAAAAGCCCAGTTTTAACATTTTTGAAAAACAACATTGAAAAGCTGTTTTAAAGTAAAAATAATCATGCTTTCCTGAAAAGGTGAAATCTGAAATGAAATGTTTTGTCTCCCCAAATCAAAACCAAACAATCCAGCTAATTTAATACAATTTTTAGACTGATTGTTGCTCTTCTACTTCAGAGCAAGTAAAACATTCAGAAAATTAGAATTTTGAATGGAAAATACATTCCCAATTCAATTATTCAGCTTACAATGCAAATCTGACAGCCACTTGGGTTTGTGCATACATTAGCATAGGTTTGCACAAATTCTGTACATATATGTCTGGAAATATTTTGATATTGCTAGAGCCATTTCATATTCTGATAGACTATTCTAATCTTCCCTCCTGAATTATCTGGGAAAAGGAAATATTAAGTCATTATCTGAATTTTGTCATTAACTGTATCTCTCATGTATTAGATACCACATATGGAATTTTGCTGTCCTTTCCAAAGCAACTGTGTACACTCAAGGTCTCTTTTTTTCCTAGAAATGGCACATGAAGTTAATGTTTAATAATAAAGGGTAAATGTGCCTATGGTGAGTTAGCCTTGGCTAACACCCAAACACCCACCCAGGTGCTCACGTGCTTGATTCCCCTTAGTGATGTGGGGGAAAAAAATAGGAACAACAGGAGCAAGCAAGCTCATCAGTCAAGATAAAGATGAGGAGTTCACTTACCAATTACTGTCAAAACAGACTCAACTTGGGGACAATTAACTTACTTTGTTCCCAACAAAAATAAAAACGTAATTACTAACTTAGGTAATGGAAAACAAAAAGGCAAACATTAAAATAGCATCTTTCCTTCCCCCTTTTTCAGACTTAGCTTCACTCCACCCTCCTCTTCCCTGCCGCAAGCAGCATGGGGCTGGGGTATTTTGGTCAGTACACAGCAGTTTCTCTCTGTTGCTCCTTCTTTCTCATACTTTTCCTCTGCTCCAGTACAGATCCTCCGTGGGCTGCAAGGGGTATCTACTCTGGCACCCAGAGCACCCCCTCCTCCTCCTGCTCCAATGACCTATGCTGTTCTCTCTGCTTTTTCCTCACTATTTTTGTTCCCTCCTCCTTTCTCTATGGTGTTCTGCCCTTTCTTAAATGTGTTTTCCCAGAGGCACCACCAGCTTGACTCATAGGCTCAGCCATGTCCTGCCAGAGGGTCCGCTGGATCCAGCTGGAACTGGCTATGTCTGGCACTGGGTAGCCCCATGTCTCTTCTCACAGAAGCCACCCCTGCAGCCCCCCTGGTACCAACACTTTGATACCTACATCCAATACAGTGCATTATTTCAATATGTTGGTGAGATTTAGCTCACTTAACTTTCACCAGTTAGAAGTTTGTCTAAAGAAGATATTTTTATCTGTGATGAGGATAACATCTTCAGAGGACAATTCACCCATCTTTCTAAAGCGTTTCAGGATGGTACAAGGCACCCTTTGGAGCTACCTGTTTCTTGCAATGAAGAAACCACAGAGGTCCCACCTCTTTTCAGTGTTGGTTGAGAAGAATCCCCTCCCTCATAACAGCTGGTAGTCCAGGCTCTCCCTCTCACCAGGAGAGAACATATGAAGAGCAGTTCTGGCCTCCAAATGTGGGAATTGTCTCACTTCAGCTGAGGGCTTATCTTCTTTTTAGCCGTCAAAAGCTCAGACACATAATGGAAGCTTGTCATCTGATCTCCTCTACAGTTGACAGAGAGTCAGGCACCTTGAAGGGCAATTCAACCTACTGACTTTAAACCCTTGTCTTTAGATATAAGGCATCACCCTCCTGAAGTATGAATTCTTTCCCTTGCTTGTAGAGAGGATCTTGGTGACTCACATGACTAAACACCTCTTCTTCAGATAGCTCATCCTTCATCTTCAAGACCATATGCTGAAAAATGCTGACCACAGCTCTCTTTCTATATCAGTCTTGTTAGTTGTACCTGAATGCTGTTATTTACAGAAGAGTCTGACAGGCAAAGAAGAAAAGTATTTAACAGAAAAAAAATTCAGAGTGGGAAAGCCAGTCTATAGTCTGCAGGCTCTAGACTCACAGCAAGTCATTCTGCTCTCCTGTAAGTCCCTGCCATCAGGCAAGAAATACAGATGAGAGCGGCCACTCTTCTTCAAACCTGAGGTTTTGTGCTGAAAGCAAAACCTCAGCCTGAAGAACCTGAATAATTTACAAATTGTAGCTCTGTGTTTCCTTAATCACTAGTCTTTATATGTAACAGTTAAATTTATTTGGCAGCTTAGAATTTAGGTATTCTATCATTCTCTTGCAGTCAGTTGAATATGCTTGACTGGTGCTGGAATGATACACATCCCTAAATAAAATTACTGACATGTATCAATAACAACAAGAGCACCTGGAAGACCTTTGCAAGGGATGAACTACTTAAAAAGATGTAAAATCTATGGCTGAGGCTCTTTCTTCCCCTATCTACATATTCTACTGTCGTATTTAATAACCTAGACTTTTGATGAGGGAGGACGTTAAATACTCCAAAGCTTTCTTGTCAGTGAACGTTAAGGCTCTCTCTTGTGGTAGCCCAATACCTGATGACACAGCTTTCACAGTTTCAGAGCAAAGTGTTGAGTTGCCCCAATTTCAGTTACAGTTGATAATGATAAATGGCAATGTACTTGTTTCCAAATGCTCCATTCTTTCTGAAGAGATAAATTCACAAAGCCTGTCATCCCAGCTGCTGCTCAGTTAACTTTCACTCATTTCTGTATTTCAAGGCAGATTCACATGAACTGGCTTTCAAGGCGTTTACTTACACCGCCTCCTGAAAAATATATTATTTTTTAGTAAAGTTCCTGTTATTCCCGTCAGGTTTAATACTATATTTTGTAACTTCTGTCTCTTATAATTAGCAAGAGCTATAATTTTCACAACTCAAATTGTATTGCCTTTCTCTACACCTAAATATTCTCCCACCTGTAAGATACCCGCAGTATGTTCTCTATTGTTCTATAAATATCTCTCCCACTATACATCTGAGGTAATCAAAGACATTTAAACTACAATAACCTTTACCCACCTAGCAGCCCCAACTAATAAAGTTTTGATGTTTCTCCTGTGCTGTTATCCTAATCAAACACAAACAAGAATATTGATCAGACTATTTTAAAGAATAAAAAATGAAGACTGCTTCAGCGGGTGTGTAACTTCTGAAGGTTTGTGCAATTTATCTCCTGCAATTTATTCTCTGCACTCTCCTGTTGGCTGTCACTGGCTGCTCCAAGTGGTGAAATTAGTGTTCCCTCATAGGTATCTGCTTTTGAAAAAAACCCACAGGCCCTACCTCCTTTAAAAATACCTTCTATTCAGCAGCCAAAGAATGTGTCACTGCTGAAAATCTTGGCTTATGCATTTGTTTTTTTCAGGTTATGTAAAATACTGTTCCCCACAGAGCTTCCCCAGGGTGGTTCCTGTGCCTTAATGCACTGCGCCTGCTGGTGACCAGCAGGACCGTACAAACCACAGCTGGAAACTTAGTGACTGTTTTTTTCCCATCTGATTCTGTGTCTACCGGTGACCCCCAGGACTGTACAAATGAAGGGTGGAAGCCCAGTGACTGCTTTTTTTCTTTTTTTTCCCTGATGGTTTTTCTTCTTGATTCACTCCATGGTTTCAGTGAGATGCACAATCTCTTTTTATTTCATATTACACAGCATTTCTGTAGGCTG
The DNA here is from genome assembly GCF_000687185.1 of Egretta garzetta. Taxonomy (NCBI): domain Eukaryota; kingdom Metazoa; phylum Chordata; class Aves; order Pelecaniformes; family Ardeidae; genus Egretta; species Egretta garzetta. Next base: position 2,752,450 of record NW_009260774.1, read on the forward strand.
ATAAACAGCTGTTGGATATTTTCTATGCCAAAGAAGATCATAGCAGTGATGGGGAAAGTGTAATTCTTACAAAATAAATGAGACATTATGTAAATAATACACTTTTAAAGCCTCCAGGCTGCAAGGTGCTATCCAAATAAGACAGTATCGCCCACAGCTTCATGTGCTGCTTAAAAAAATCAGGGTTAAGTGTCAGTTTAGATGTGCATTTCAATTAGGGTTAATAGTTCCACAGTCTATGAGTCATGCAGAAGCATTTGTTTGGGGGTGAGGCAAGCCACACGTGAATTTTGCCTCCAAGAGACATGTGTTGGGGGGGAGCATTTTGCACATGAGCCTGATGCTTGAACAAAAGGACTTACAAATTCTCTGCATGTTTGAATAATTTACCTAAGCAGCTAAAAGCTATTTTGCAAAGAGTTCTTCCAAAATACAGTTAAAATAAGGTGATAAATCCTATAGCTTTTCTTAGAAGATGAGACATAGGATCCAGTATTTTTCCTTTGGACCTGCATGTTGTTCTGTGTTCTTTCTTAAATCCTTCAGGTTTCCTTTTTTTTTTTTTTTGGTTGTCACTGAATAGCTTTCTCATTCTCATGTAGGGATTTTACTTTGATGCATGTAAACCCTTGGGTTACTGTAGCTCAATAGTAAGTGATCAGGGAGGCAGAACTGCCCGAGTATGGGGCATCAGGGTAGGCAGCAATGCTTGCCTCCCTTTGAAAATAATTTTGTAGTAGAGGGATTAAAGGCACCATATAAGAATTTAGAGATAGATCCTGGAAGCGGTCAAGCGGTTTTAATCAGTCAAGCGGTTAAAAATATTTAAATATGTGGGCCTTGGTACTGTTTGTTGGGCGCCAACAGCATGCACTGGTTTTAGATATGGAAAGCATAATGAAGAAGTCCTGAACTCTGCAGGACTGGTAAAAAGAGAACTGTCAGGAGGAAGTTCTGAGTGCTGGGTGTCAGCTGGGTAACAACTGCAGCAAAAGCCTTTATTTCCTTTCCTTTTCTGATGAATACAGACAGGTTGTCATGATGATGGAAGACTTAAATATACCTAAAATTTTGCAAATAGATGTCCATGGTACCAATAGCTTTCAAAGGTGGTTGATATTTCTATCTTCAAAGGAATCTAAAGCAAAATAACATTCATTTCTGAGTTACACAGTATAACCATGAGATATAGTAAAAATGAAAACATGTGGGCAAGTGAAAGAGCAGAGGGGTTGTACTAAAGAAGGAGATTATTGTTAAAGCAGTCATGAGCTAGAAGCAACCACGAACCTGTGTTCAGCCTCTGCAACTGCCTGACAGGAGGCTGTAGTGAGGTGAGGGTCGGCCTCTTCTCCCTGGTAACAGGCGATAGGATGAGGGGAAATGGCCTCAAGTTGCACCAGGGCAGGTTTAGGTTAGCCATTAGGAAAAATTTCTTCACTGAAAGGGTTGTCAGGCACTGGAATGGGCTGCCCAGGGAAGTGGTCGAGTCCCCATCCCTGGAGGTATTTAAAAGACGGGCAGACAAGGTGCTTAGGGACATGGTTTAGTGGTGGGATGGCAGTGTTAGGTTAACGGTTGGACTTGATGATCTTAAAGGTCTTTTCCAACCTAAATGATTCTATGATTCTACAATTCTATCTCAGGGCTGCTACTGATCAAAGAAGAGAGGAGAAACACTCACTCAGTAGAAAAAGGCTGTAGCAATTAATCAGCAGGGAAAGCTTTTGTTATTGCTGTTGTTTTGGTGGAAATGTATTGGACAAAGACCCAAAAGGGCTCCCTATGGCACTCTGCCCTGCTGCCACAGACAACTACATGGCTTTTTTTCCAGGAGGGCATTCTCTCTGAGAGAAGGCAGTGGTGGGGCTTTTGGCGTTTTCCTCTGGAAGAATATAAGCCAGTTGAATCTTTTTCCTAAGGAAATGTTTGGATTTCTGCAAAATATGTTTTTTCCACTCAGCTGGAAAGCAGCTTTACAGAAAAAGACCTGGGGGTCATGGTGGACATCAAGCTGAATATGAGCCAGCAATGTCCGCTTCCTGCAAAGGTGGTTAATGGTGTCCTGTGTTTCATTAGGAGGAGTGCTATCAGCAGGTTGATGGAGGTGACTGTTACCCTCTATTCAGCACTGGTGAGGCCAAACCTGGAGTATTGAGTCCAGTTCTGGGCTCCTCAGTACACGAGAGACATGGAGCTACTGGAGAGAGTCCAACAAAGGACCACAAAGACAATTAAGGGACTGAAGCATCTCTCTTGTGAGGAAGGGCTGAGGGAGCTGGGACTGTCAACTTCAGGGGGATCTTATCAATGTATATAAATACCTGAAGGGAGGGTCTAAAGAAAGCAGAGCCAGGCTTTTTTCTGTGGTGACAGGACAAGAGACAACAGGCACAAACTGAAACACAGAAGGTTTGTTCTGAACATCGAGAAACACTTTTGTCCTGTGAGGGTGACAGAGCACTGGTACAGGTTGCCCAGAGATTGTGGAGTCTTCATGCTTGGAGATATTCAAAAGCCATCTGGACATGAGCCTGAGCAACCATCTTTAGGTGGCACTGCTTGAGCAGGGGGTTGGACAAGATCATCTCCAGAGGTGCCTTCCAACCTCATTTTGTGGTTCTATGAAAATGTAAGGTAAAGAGAATTCAAAGCATCAATTACTTCATTTTATAAAAGAGGAAAGTTTTTTTCCATCCAGCACTGGTAATTACATCTTGATTTTTACCGTCTGCACACAATCTCCACAGGTCTTCAGCACAACATATCTGCCCCCTCCGTCCACCTGCACACAACACCTACTGTTGCAAAAACTTAACACTACACTTAAACAACTCTGCAGTGACAGACAACTGACAACTAAATAGCATCACCCAAATCCCATCTACTTCATAACATCACTACTGCAATTTTGTGGAGAATTAAAAATACCCTTTTCCTTAATATTTTATGCAAAAAAAATATAGAATTAACTTGCTGAAAAGCCTCCAGCTTTCCATGGAAATCCAGAGGGAGTTAAGGGAGGCAGGTGTGACCATCTGAAGGAGTCAATCATTTTGGCAAGGATGTTAAATATTATGGAGCAGGTTTGAAACACAAAGAAAGCGGGGCCCCAGGTTGCATTGGGGCAGAAGTTTTAGAATACCAGTCTGGGGTCTGGTACACTGGCTCCCTGGTGCTGCTACCTCAGCTCAGGGTCTCAAAGAATAAAAACATACATAGTTTTCCACATTGCTTGCTGGAGCACAGACACATCAAAAGAAACTTTTAATCTCTTCTGATGTTTGCTCCTCCTGGGAGAAGAAAGCACTTCATTCAGAGTTCGAAAATATGGCTGGAACCAAGCGGCTTTACTCTGCAGTTCTCCAGAACAATTACTATTGCAGCTTGTTAGACGGTGACCTTAATTTCCAGGAGAAGGAACAAAAGTGCAGAAGATTCACACAACACTGTATTGATCTGCCTTGCAAATTTGAATTTTCCTTCTCATCAATTCATTTATATTGCCCATGTCTGCTGGTGCCTTCGTTCATTAATGCTCCATTACAGTCCTGTCCATCTTTAAGGAAAACTGACACTACAGACTGGATCTAATTCACTCAGTGAAGACAGAAAAAAAAAGTCATAAATCCTTCATAACAGGCTTCTTCTCACTCTTTTAACTCTATTCTAGAGTCATAACATTTATAACATCACCAATACAGTTTTGGGGAGAATTAAAAATACCCTTCTCCCTAACATTTTACACAAAAATATATAGAATTATCTGACCAAAAGGCCTCCAGATTTCCATGGAAAGACAGAGGGAGCTGTCTGTACTGCAAATAATTACTCAGCTTCAGCTGAGGGATTTTTTTTTTTTAATTGGATCTTCATAAGAAACTTCCAATTCAGATAGATTCATGAGCATCTAGAAATGTACACAGATCACATCCACAAATTTAACTACTTCTCCCTTGGCTTTCCAGCTTGGGTTTGTAAACTGGCACCAACAACCTGCTTCAAATACTTCAGCAGTACTTGATTGCCTCCTTCCTTTCAGTAAAAGTACTAAACCTAAAGTTTTTAATAACATTAGCTTAATCTAGACATCACATTTTCTTGCATTGCATTTTATCTACTTAATGCCTCTTAAAATTAACTAACCAAAGATTTTTGTCAGTAGAATTTTAATGAGCAATACCAACCCCTTCCATGTCAAGTATTATTAAACTTATGGGTTATTTTATTTAGTTTTAAAAGCTTGGTTAGGTGACAAGTTCATTTAACAATGTTTAAAATCTAAGTGCTTTATTTCAGTTAGAAATAATTACATTCAAGACAACATATCTAACGCTACAGAGGGAAAAAGCCCAGATACAGCAATTAAATTACATTTCTTCATTAAATCAAAATAATTCCATTCCTTTCTCTGTCAAAAGGAAAGATTTTCCCCATTTACTCTAGGGTGCTTTCATCTGGTATACTTAAGGAAACAAAGTGAGTTCATATCTGTTACTACCTGAAGCAATGTAATGCTAGCCATGGTCTGCCTGTAAAGAGGTGATGTAATTTTGTGCAAGTTTCTCTTTTTTGAAAGGACAGATATTTCTGACAATATTGCAAAATATCAAAAGATACATGCCCAATCTAATTTAATGATACAATTCCGTATTGCCACTGGCCAAGTTCTTGAACAGCAATGCAAACCATGTCAATGTTCTGGTTGTCAGTGTTCTATGCCAATGACCTTATTTGCCATGAGAAATGTTTTGGTTTTTTGAAGCATTTATCCTCAGCATAGTTAGAGTCTGACAACACTGATGGTTAAAGTAAGTATAACCTTCCACCAATGAAAACACCTACAGTGTTTGAATCAACAGCATGGATTTTGGGAGGCTTTTCTTTGCTTAAAACCTTTTGGCCAAGTGAGACATGTAGACCTTTCCAGACATTCTCCAGCCAACACCATGGTCCTTCTCCCAGCACCAGACCAGACATGCATTTGTGGGATGGCTGAACACAGACATCTGCCATTACATAGGCAGAGTATTCTTGCTTTGAGTGGGGCAAAAGAAACATAAAGCAGAAAAAAAGTATCTAGAAATTACCCATTCATTTTAACTGCTTATTTAAATGATCATGCACCCGTGCGTCTATTTTCCTGCTCTATGTATGATTTAGGAAGTTCCAAGAATTTCTGTAGCCAACTTCAAAATTCAAACCAGTGGCAAGAGTCTGTCAACTTTGTCCAACGTAAAAGTTTTGGGACCTCAAAGGGTTCAGGATTCAAAAGCTGTTGAATGATGCAGGTACTCAACTAAGTAGGATGATATTTGAAGCCTGCTTACTGCCTTCTCCTACCACGTCAGCTGTACTGAATAATCAGGCAAATGTTTGCTAATGGGACTTTTTTCCTGGTAAGTCTAACCATATTTTCAGGTAGCAGAAATCAGTAGCCTCCTGAAAGGAAGCCAGCTGGTCCTGGGAACTGGTGGGAAGGTTTGGTAACAACCTATTCTAACTATCTAGTTAATTAAGTCAATGAAGAAAGATCACTGTAGATTATCAAACTCCACAGATTTTTGGTGCAGAAAATAGGCACAGAATAAATAAAATACATATTTATATTTTATTTAAAATTCTTTCTGTCTTGGGCATTGCCATTCTACCTGACATTAAAATCCACTCAGCATAAACTCGTCCACAGAGGTCACATTTTAATTACAGCAACACATTTGTTTCCCATAGAGAAAACCATATAATCATGTCTTATTAGCTGACATGTAACATTAAATTCCACAGAAGAATCAATTCTGTATGGGAACAGGGCACAATGACAAAATATCAAAGGTCTGACACATCTCATCATGCAGATAGCAATGTGGTCCTTATGCTGCACTGCAGCAAGTGATTTATTAATTAATGTACAGAAATGTTACATCTGGTACAGATCATCTTTATTATTCTGCAGTTTCTACAAATGATGTCCTACAGAGATTGCAGAATCAACCATTCCCATATCAGAATTATCAAGAATAATTAGTTATTATCATGGATATATTGATAAAGAATTCTATACACTTTTCAGGTCATTTTGATTTCCTTTTACAGAGGAAGAGAAATATCACAAGACCTGACAATATTCTCAATGTATTCCCTTCAATTTTGCTGCTAAAATAAAAATTTGGAATTGAGAACTCTTGAGCCATCAGGCATAAGGATGGCACTTGTTTGGTAGTATCAAGAAGAAGCTTTCATTTCATTTTTGAAAACACAGGATCATACGTATGAACCTAGATTTTAGTGGAAAGCTAATTCTTTCTGATACTATCTTGCTTTTTTGTCTGCATAGACTTGTTTCTCTTAATTATCTCAGTCTTTTTGGTTTTATTTATTTTGAAGCAATTATCCTTTCATCTTCAAGATCACTGTCCTCCATGTGTGTCTCTGGGAAAATCCATCTACTCTCATCAAACTCCACAGGAACTTTACCACATTTCCATATCATTTTGAACTTTTCTTTTTGTTTTATTCTCCCTTTTTTGTCTTACATTATTTCCTTTTTTCTCCTTGTGGTTCATTTATTCTGTGGGTAAGTCTTCCCAACAGCTTGTCATTGTTTAGCAAATGCTATATCGGTGCACTTTAGTTTTGACATTACTGATTCTCTAGGTTTTGTTTCTCCCCTGCAGTTGTGGCTAATTATAAATCCGTAAGGAGAGCTCTCTGATCCACTTTCTGAGACGAGGGCTATACCATCCTCGTATAGCCTCAGGTTCACTCTTCGGAAAGAGACCAGAAAGTATCATTTGCTCAAGAGAAAAAAAGTGGGTGATCTGATTAAGTTGCTCCTTCCTCAATTAGACTGATCCAAAAAAAAAAACATTTGCATTTAGAAGCCCTGCAGACTGTAGCTTTAATCAAATAAGGGCTGCTCCTGCCATTTGTTTCCATACTAGAAAGTGTTTTATTCCTCAAAAAATGCAGGAATATTAATCAGTGCAATTCTGCAAGGGTGGCCTGCAGTCAATTTCTGTTCATTGGTTAACACAACTTCTGTCATTCACTGGGGAATGCACATTTCCAGGTTGTCATACAAATGAGCCAAGGGTGAAAAGAAAATAGTGGAAAAATTATAGTGCCATAACAGAAAATGATGATGTGTGACCTGAAGAGATCAAAAAATACAGACTAAAATTGAAAAATCCTTTCAAAGTAGTTGCAATTAACAGAACTTAATTGCTGCATGTGAACACCAGACATCAGCCTTGTCTTAATAACACTGGCTTTCAGTTACCATCAGAAAGGGCATTTTAGCTTATTATTTTCTTCAAATGGATGAATGGTGCAGATTAACCCTTTACATTTGCTTTATGACATTAATATTAGTATTAAAATAAGGTCTGCATTAGCCTGTTATATGCAGTCTATTCCTCTGCTTGCCTACTGATAAACCTGGAGCACAGTATGAATTCAAGGTGCTTCAAAAAAAACCTTCTCATTTGTTCTCAGTTTCACCAGTCTATACATCACTTAGAAAAAAAAAAAATCTTATTTAAATAATTTGTGTTAACCCTGCATTTAAAAACTGTGTGCCTAAAGGCTGGGTTTTTACACCACTCCCAAGACCTACACTGTCAAGATGCCCTTGTACAACCTAATGACAATCTTCTTTCATGTGGTGGTACTGCCAGTACAGAAGTGGTTTGGGTTAAAGGAGTAAGAAAGGAATACATATTTACAAGAAAGAGGCTTCAGTTATGAACATAGGAAAAACATAAATATCATGGATCAACACAATGAATAGGTATGCTGGAGTTAAAAACAGATTCAACGATGGCTTTTGGAGCTGTTCCTCTAGAGGCTACTGCTGTGGTTGTCACTCATCTTGTTTCTGACAGGTGAGGCACATCAGAAACCTCTTGTGTTGTTAGAAATCATTTTGATGATTGCAGCAAAGATAGATAACGTGATGGAGAGCACTCTGGTTGGACACTTTGGTTCCAGAAGAAAGAAAGAAGACGAAAGCTGAACACTAGGGCGATGACATTCTTGCACATTGAACAGCTACACAATATGAGACAAACTGCTCGAACCTCTTTTAGAGAAAGAAGGACTTACCTAGAAATGTTCCTCCACAGTCTCGAGATTTTTTATATCTCCTTGAAGAAAAGAGAAATTTCACCAAAGAATGTCAAAAGCATCTTCAATAGAAGACCAGGCAGTCATCAGTTAAATATTTGCAGATCACCCTGTAAACTAATGAATTTTAGGAAAAATGCATACATCCCTGCTGAGTTTTTCTTATCGGCATATATAAGATGTGAGAAAATGCTATATTTCAGGAATCCCAACTTACAATACTATCTTGTAAGGAAACACACTTCAGCTCATAATATAAAAAACTCTGACATCTCATCAACTACTATATATTAACCTAAACATATAGGTAAATATACACACCCTCTCTCTTTGTTGCAGCATAATATTACATCTCAATATTTTGGGCATTTTCTGGTAGCTCCTGCTTCTGAAATCATGCAAATAACCACAATCTCCATTTTATCGTCTAATCTTCCTAGTTACAAAGAAAACCTGGAAAATCCATGAGTGCTTAAATAGCTAGGGAACAATTAAAAATGAACATATTCATTATTTTTAAGTCCTTATTTTTAAGACATCTTTAAAATGATTGGAATTCTGATCAATGAATTCTGAATATCTGGCTGAGTTAACCCCAGGGTTTAGACATACCTTCATGTAGCAACAGACAACGATGATTTAAGATGTTACTGCTCCTCTCTGCCATGTGTTTTATTCCAGCAGGACAGTAGGCAGTAGAAAAGATAGATGAGCATTCCTTTAGCAAAGTCAAACACCTCAGAGGACAGCTCAGGCCACCAGATTTTGCACAGAAATGATTGACAAGTGCTCGCATGGCCACAGACTGCACTGCAGGCACAATAAATGCCATTAGAGGGACAGGAGCAAGCAGCTGCAGGGTGCAAGTGTCAGAAAGCACCTCTTGCCTTTGCTGGGTCCATGTGGTTGTAAGCCCAAAGAGAAGCATGAAAGCACGCACAGAAATAAAAGCTGGGTACCAGAATTTGCATGAGGTTTGTTTATCCTGGTGCTGACCTGCTCATCATTAGCTTGTAGAAGGGTATAGAATACCATATTCAGAAGGTGGCTCCTTTCTCAGAATAATGTGGTTGCATATGCTCCTCCAGCTAATGAGATTCCTGTTTAATTCTATGTACTGTACCATCATAACTGCATGGTGGTAAACAAGTCTACACCTTTGAATGCTGATAAAGGAAGCAGGGGAAATTTTAGCATCTGGACCTGTGCTGAGCAATTTCACTGCTCCAAGCTGCACTTCAATGCTGGACAACAAAGCTGCTTTGGCTACCATGAAGGCATCTTTCTCTTCTTGTTCTAAACAATCATTGACTGCATGACTTGAAAAAGTTTATTAGAAAAAATATAATACATCCTTAGGTATTTACATCATCATTTCCAGTTGGCTTGGTAAGACTGATTTCCCAGTGCAGCAGGACAAGAGACATTTTGCTCCAATAAGCTCTCTGTAGGGGCTGAAAATAAGACACCATACGGTGTGAAAGCTCATCAATACAGATAGATTGATAACCATGATAGGATCAAACAGTTGCTTATAGTGGGCATGAGAAACTCTTTGCTGATATCTGCATGTCTTCAACATCACTGCCATAAGCAGTCAGTGGCTGACTCTGTTTTGAAGTGTTTCCCACAAATGTAATTAACTGTAATGATGGTTGATAAGGTTGGACACCTAACTGTCACCATCGCAAAGTCAGGCATCTGGTCTAAGGTATGTATTTCTGCTCTCTAAATTCAATAAAATGACATCTGAAAGCAGGTCATCCCATTTATTTCAGACTGATCTGGGTGGCATGAATTGCCCACAGGAGGTGTGTATCTCTCTCCATTTCCTCTAAGGGAAGTCTTGATAAGTGGGCTAGACATTACACTTTCTTTCATCGTTCTTCTAGTATTATTTAATTCATTATTATGGATTGGTTTACTTGCTTGGTTTTGAATGTTCAAGCTTGCTTTGGTTTGGTTTTTTGTTTTGGTGGCTTGTTTTTTGTTTTTTATTTTTTGAAAGGAACATACTTGGCCTTTACTTTGGAAACTCACAGATAAATTTTGCTGAAATTGAATATAATAATGTCCTTTAATGGGAAACGCTTTCTTTAATAGCAATGAAAAGTAACTTAAGAGGCTGCTGAAAATACAGGGACTGAACTGAAGCTGAACTTCATTGCTGTGTGGACACTACTATTATCTAGTTTTATTATTTTGATTTTAGATAAAGGCTAAATAAAACTTACTAAGGGAATGAGGAAACAGGTGAAAGGAATGCCTGGCTAACAATCAGCTTAACAGTGAGATGAAAAGTAATACAAAAATTAGGGTTAGAAAGTTCAAAATAAGATTTGCAAACTCTCTCACATTCTGTCATAGAGAAAAACAGTTCTGCAACACTGTCACGTTTCAAGAACCATAACTCAGCCACGAGAAACCTGCCCAAGTCTGACACGGGTTTAAAATGCAGAGGCATCATTTCACAGCATGACTTGAAATTTGGTAAACTGCAGAAGCAATCTGTCACATTCCTTCTTGTCATAGACGTGTTTGCTGGGACTTCATAAGCATGATGAATGCTTGAAGAGTAATGAAGGCGAAGATTTACTTTGTAGCCACTCCAATTTAGACTTGACTTAGTACATTCTCAAAATCAGTGTATTTTCAGTAGGTTGAAAGTATAAGCTATACAAGAAACACCCCCAACTCCCTTCTTAACTTCTCTTCATCCCTCATAAATGCTTTTCACCCTAGAAAACTTAGGATTTCCTCTCCCAGATTAATTGCTCCAGCTTGTGTATGTGTTTAGCAAAGCTGGCAAAAAGGTCAGCAGCTGGATAACAGACTGACATTAATGTCTGCTATGCAAAAGGGTCTGTGCAAAAGGGACTGTAAGTACAGAAGTGCAAGTGAAGACCTTTGTCTTTATCTCCTCTACAATAAGAAGGAAATTGTGAGAAGGGAGACCTGCAGACCCCAAGTGGAGAACGTGACCCTCTGGCCAGGACAGATGGCCAGCGCAGTGACTATCACAGTGACTATGGCTCTGCTTGCCCACATCTCATGGGTGCACCAACCTATAAACCTTAGCCTGGACAGTCTGTGGCTTGGCTTCTCTTCATGCTGAAACAGCTCCCAGTTGTGGATAATGGTACCTAGTTGAAAACGGGGCACACAGTTGGAGTTTTGTGCAACAGGACAAATTCTCCCAACTGGAATTTCACTGGACAGATAAGCTTGATGGAAAAATAACCTCCTGAAATACCAATATATCCATAACATCTCCATGTTCCCTATATGGTGTAAGCAAAATGTATAGGAATCAGCTATGACTTTTCATACGGCTTGTGACCTCTCCAACAGGGTGCTCTATGATGTGTGCTTGGAAATCAATAGCTGCTGTCAGCTATAAAATAAAACAGAGTTTTTCAGAAGTTAAAAATCATTCATTTTACTAAGTCTAGTTTTGCCTTTTTTTGTTTTATAGTTATTCCATCTTGAAAGATATAAGCTTCAAAAAGTTCAGCTAATTTGTTTTCAACCAGATACCATAATTTTTCTTTTGAAACCCGCTGGTTTGTTATGACTTGCCAATGAAATAATGTCTGATACTCCTTCTTCATAACATAAAATTTTAACATGGACTGTTTATCACTACAGTCTGTCTTCTGACTAATGGCACCCAGATGAGTGAGGGCTCCTCATCCAGACATGAAAAAAATGAGGTTTTTCTGTGACTTTGCTTCTTTAAGTGGTCCCAATAGTCTTACTGTGAAATTAGAAACTATAGATCTAGTAAAAAGCTCAATTTTAAGTCCAACTTCTTCCACTTGTAAAGAAATTCAAATAACATTAGTTTATGGTTTCCTAAATCAAATGGCTACAAAAGTTATGCTATTAGCTAAGGTGTTCCCATGCTGACATCTGGAAGATAGTGAAGCTGAGGACTGCTGGCAGTGCTGGTAGTAGCTCACCAATTTTTTGCAGGTTTTTTGTAAGTTTGCATTTCACCTAGCACCAGCTGATATTAGCTCTTTTTTTCCCCCTCAATTTTACAAAAAATTTTCCTCACAACACCTTAAAGCAATTTACAAAGGAGACCAGGATCAATATCTCTATTTTTACAGATATAGAAAATTAACTCATAAGTTACCTGGGTTGTGTAACTGAGCAGCCCAAGGCTGACCCAGGCTTCCTGAGCATTCAAGATCTGGTTAGGCAAACCTGAAAAACAGAGTTAGCAATGTTACAAATTACCACCCCTTGGCTGGAAGTCCACACCTCTCAGCTGAGGCGCTGTATCCATCCATACTCTGCCCACAGCCCATTGCCATGCCAGATAAAATGGCTTAACTAGCTGGCACTGAGGATGGTTGGGGCTGAGAGAGTCATAACTTCCAGCTGAGGAGACAGAAGCTTGATTAAAAGAAGTAACGCCATGACTTGGGGCTTCTTGGTCTTCCCGTGTCCCAGATGCCCCAGGCATGGTTTTGGCATGAACCCAGAATACCACCTGCCCCATACACTCTGCCCTGGCACAGATAGCACAGTGCACCTCCAGCTCCCTGACACTTTTTTTTTCTATTAAAACTGCAAGTTCTGGCACATATTTTAGGTTGTAGGTAGCCTCTTGGGTAAGGACAAGTCCTCTTCCCTTCCTAGCCAGGCTTTTCTGGCAAGATTCAGCTCCAGGCACATAAATGCAGGTGTCTACATATAAGTTGGGTGCCTTAGCTCCCAATACACAGTCTGTGAAACCTAAGCTGCAGACCACCTTTTCAGATGGATTTAACTGCTTCAACTTAGCCTTCTGGTGCCATCTGAGATGCCCTTGAGTATCTGCCTTGCCTCCAGCAGCCACTACAGGAGACCTGAAGTCCTCTGTAAATCCTGTGACACATCTGGCAGCCCCACGGAGATGTCTAGGTTCCTCAAAGGCATTTTAAATGACATCTGAATCATGCCCTTGGTTCCCTTTGGAAAGAACTGAATCATTCTCTAGGCTCCACTAACTGCTGACTAGCTCTCAATCAACTAGCACGGGAGTCCTGGCACCCTGCTCATATGCAGATGCCACACAAAACCCAGCTTTCTTCTGCCTTGTCTAACTCTCACTGCTCTGTTCTCTTTACTGAGCCATGTACTTGGACTTTGTTTAATTTATCCTCCTGCTCCGCTAATTAACAGTCAAATATGGCTGCTTTATTTTGAAAGAAATTTCAAGCTACTTGCAAATATTTCTTCCAAAGGTTAATAGGACCTGTTAGAAGCTATTAAAAGCTGTGCCGATAGCTTGCTAGGACTTCACTTACAAAGTCTCCACGTTTTCTTCTCAGATAAAGGCTCTCTCTCCTGGCCTCTTGGTTCAAGAGGTCTACATCTTCTGCTGAGCTATAAAAGTCTGCTTTCCAAGCCTAATGCTTTTAACTCCCACCTTTTCTTTTTCAAATGAAAAGATAAAAATCTCTGTAGTGTCTGTAGGAGGTTGGGTTTTTTTCTGCTTCACATTCAGTAAGTTTATGTGGCTCCTTTCCACCCCCTGCTCCTGGGTCAGGATGCCATTGCCTACACCAGTGCCTAAGTCTTATTTTGAAACACTGAAGTAAATGCAGCATGGGACCCATATCACCATTTTTGCCCATGCTGACATGAAGGCTTAGCTCCATGGCAGGGTATTGAACACAGGAACTGGGACTGTTTCACTGTGGTTGGACAACCAGGGCTGAGGCAGACCCAAGAGGTGTTGATATTGACAGTCTCTCCCATCTCTAGATTGAGTGGTTTTCTCCTGACAAACTCTACAAAGATTCAATAAAGTTTTTTGTTCGGTTTTCAGCTAAGTTAGGCATATACTTTCCTTAATGTGGAAGCAATGTTTTCTTCCCTGACTGTCCTTACTGTCTGTTAGCAGAAGACGTGGAAACAGAAGACCATGATAACAGGGTATGTTATGGGCATAGGTGCTATGTCCCAGGCCCCCTAAAAATGTATGCACCTAAGCACATCTGAGAATCCAGGACTCATGCTCAGTCCTTGAACTCTGATTCTGAATCCTGAGATTACATCAAGATCAGAGCTTTCATAAAAAAAAACAAAATAAAACAAAAAAAAAAACCAAACCAAAAAAAAAAAACCACCCACCGCAAAAAGTGTTTAGTCATTGCAGGTTCAAGGGGAAGAGTTTGAACAGGTAATCTCCATGTAATCAATGCAGGAATCCAAGCAAGGGCAAAGACGATTCAAACCTCCAGCTAGAGAGCACCAAAAGGAAAGGAGGAGCCATTGTCCTGCCTCTCCTCCTGCCTCCAGCTCCTGCATATGGGTAGCACTTATGAAAACAAAAATTGACCATTATAATTGGGAAAGCATCCTCCCTGCTCAACCTTTTCAGCTCCAAAGTGAAAGCCCCAGAATGGAGATAGCCAGAAACACTAAGGCAGGGCTGAACAGTTCAGGAAAGAGGGGGCAAAATTCTTACTTCAGCAATAGCAGCAGCTGAGGGAGGGAAAGTCATAGTTGAATGAGGATGTCCTGTTTGATGCTGGTGATGCTTCCCATGCTTGGTACCTCATGGGACTCTGCATGATAGGGTAGCTGCCCTTCCCCTGGCTTCTGATCCTCTCTGAATTCAGGGAAGTATAAAGACACTGAACTGTGAGTAGGCATCCCAGTCATTTCTAAGGGCCCAGATCCACCAACATGGCCCAGGCAGGAAGGATGAAAGGGATGTCCTGCCAGCATGAAGTGTTCACACTTGTCAGAAGGGATGTTCAAGGCTGAATGCAATCCTTGGGGGTCCCCAAGCACTCTCTCAACAGAAAAATCTGTGTGTGGAAAGAAAAGGACCAGAGTTTGGGTCCAGTACTAAAGGGCACTGCAAAGCTGCTCTTGTCTCTCTGTAGGGAGAGAGGACCTCTACTACACCTTTCACAGGGGAAACAGGCACCTTTATCTCTGGAAGAGGCAACTCTGCTACCCAGGGCTTCCAGGGCCACTTGTCTTGCTCCTGAGCTGAATTACAAGGTCTGGGAATAAGCAAAGTGATTTTGTACACAGAAGGAGATTTTAAAGTTAGCTAAGAAGCTAGCAGCCCTTGCCTTCCAGCATAAGCAAGCCTCCCCTTTCCCTTTTGAGTACCAGATGGCCCCTGCTACCAACTCTGCTATTCCAGGGGACAGACAGAGCACATTAAAAACACCTCCATCACTCCATAACAGGAAAGGGGTTTTGTGGAGGGTTTTGGACAGAGGGAGATCTGAAGGGTCAGAGGGGATCAGGGCAGGTACTGTTGTGACTATGCTCCTGGTCTACCTCTCCCTGCCTTCTCATGGAGGAGGGAGGGATTTTGAGAAAGGCCTCTGGATACAAGTTGCAACCCATCATCTTTAAGCTCATAAATGAGTATTCAGAAACCTTCCACTATTTCATGTATTTTTTGTAAGATAAGTGGGTTGGGTTTCTGGGAACAATGTGACTTCAGTTAGAGGTCTTTAATTCCAGCATTAACAGTTTTTCCATTAAAATAATCGGACATACTTTTTGTGATTTTTGGACCTGTAACATGCAGCATATTCTTTGTTCTTCCCTCACCAAAGACATTGGTAAGATCTGATTCTGCGGCCGGAGGTGGGAATGCAGAGTTTAACAGTAGGTTGAGTTTCCTGTGATATAACCAGTGTGAACCCTGCCATTGTTCATAATTATTGCTCAACACAATTTATAAGAGAAATGACAGTAATCTACATTTCCTCTAAAACTATTATCATTCTGCTATGGCACTAAAATTCAGCTGCCCTCGAGAAATGCTTCAGTAGGAACCTCCATATATAATACATGTGTTGAATTTATTATTAATGCACTTCAATCTGAATCGCAAATTCAACATGATGTCTGAATTTTTTCATACTCATTCTATTCTGTGTCAGCTCTTATAACATGTTCATCACCATAGCATCTCAGCAGCAGACCCATAGTGCATTAAGTAACGGACTTAAAAATTAGTCACACGCTGTTTAGCTTCTCAGCTTTGCCCCAGAGGTAGAAGTCTGGACCATGTGGAACATTCAGTTTTGATAGCCTTTTTATTTGGTTTGGTCTGATGCAGGTTTTCTTTTAAAATATTTGTATTTCAGCCAGTCAAAGCAATGGCTCTTACCATCAGAGTATGTGATGGTCAGGTTAGTAATGGTCCTCGGTTCCTGCACAATTAGTTTCATGGTCTCAGCTCAGCCATCAAGAAAGGTCCATGCCCATGACAGACAAGCCTCACCTCTGTGATAGAGAAAGTGCCAGTCATTACTTGGCAGTTATCAGCTTTGGTCCTTATCCTAGCATGTCAGGACATTTTGTAGATATTCTGGGCCCAGATTCAAAATAAAGATTAAAGTCTAGCAATTATCTTCAAGTCCTATGGCCTAATCTCATCCGCATGCTGAGCTGCAGCAGTGGTACCCTGTGCCTGGCTGCAGTGCAGGACTGATGGAGCAGCAAGTCAACCGTGTGCTGCTCACATGTTAGCATTTAGCCTTAGTTTACCCAATGGCCATGAGACACCGGGGCAAATCCACAGGTGAGGGATCCTGCAGTGATGACACAGCATCCCAAATCCGATCACGTCACACACGACCACAGGAGAGATGCAGGGTGTTGTTAGCACCTTGCCTGCATCCCTCTTTCCGACAGCAGAGCACCATCTCAGGGGGATACATCAGCTGCCAGACTGCATCAGGCAAGTCCTCAAGTGTCTTTCATCTGATGAGCCAGCATCAGACAGTTTTGGCTGGAAAGTTAAGCTTTCTCACCAGGCAAAACTGTTTCTAAAGCTCCTTGCATCCCTTCCCAGCACTACCGATTTGCTCCCATGGAGAGGAGTTTTAATAACCCAGCTACCACCTGGTGAGGATGATGACTGTGCCACTGGGCACGCAGAGCCAGCGGGACCATTGAGCTCAGATCCACATGCTGATCACTGGGATTTCAACATGTCTCTTTGGGAAGCTAAGAAACACGGGAAAAGGGAGCCAGAAGCAACTCAGATGACACGCACTGCCATTTCCCACTGCAGAAATCTAAGGAGCTACAGGGAAGCGTAGATCTTAGAAGTGGTTAGCTCTTTCCAGGAGCACGGGGTATTTTGCTGTCGATGTAAATATTCCATTTACGACTGTCATCTTGTTACCCAGCTCCTGTACATTGTTCAGAAGGCACCCCTCAGTACACTTCCTCAGGCAGTCAGTAAAATACTAAAAATCCCACAAGTCAAGTTATGATTTGCTACAAAAGCACAGACACTATCTGCTATACACCAGCTGGAAGAAGTCCGTAAGTACATCAAAGCATCCCTTTTGAAGTTCTTTGAGAACATGAATGGTAAGCTAGTAACACAATGATGCTACTGAACAACTTCGCATGTGAGATTGCATTACTTGAACAGAACAATCTAGCCAAATTATCTTTCAAACCTCTGAAAAGAAAAAAAAATCTTTCATGTGAGTAAGCATTTCAGAAGAATGTGGCTGAGCCAAATAATCATCATTCTGACATTCATAAAACTCACTTTAATAAAGACCTCAGCGCATATTACAATATTAATGCAGCTATAAGAACTGGAGAACAGGCTGAGCCTAACATCTCCCAGCAACTCAGAAGCAAACCTTGGAAGACTCTGACTTTCAGGCTGTGCATCAGGCCACATCTCCCCTCCTAAGGACCCGTGTTTCCATCTCTGCAGTATATCCCTGCGTGTCGCAAAGCCTGCTGCAAGCCTCAGAAACCAAAGAGAAGAGAGAACAGCAGTTTGCACCCTAAGAGCCTGATCCTGCAAACAAGATGCTTGTATGGCTTTCTGTGTAGGTGAGCCCACCGAAGGGCAGCTGGGTTGCATCTCCCTGCAGGGCAGAAACCTCCCAGGACCAAGTCCTCATCTGCATAACCTGAGCCAAGATCTCACCTGAGGCAAGGCATCATGAACGGACAGGAAGTCAACCTGAGAAGGGAAGAAAGAAGGAGAAAATGCTGTCAGTAAGATGATAATATATTTACCAGAGTGGATTGAGAAGGCGTATACGGGAAAGCAGGTCTTGGTCGACAGATATTTGATAAACACTGGAAAAAGAGTAAATTTTAAGAGGCTGTATTCCACAGTGTTTAATTCAGAAGGGCACTCTGTACAAGGTGGAGAAAGCACAGCAGCAGCACTTAGCTGCTGTAAAAATGAAGTTTATAAGGAAAGAGATGGATCAGTGATCACAGCGGCAGGCCTGAGACCCGATGAGTTTCCCTCATGCCTGTCTGTGAGGCACATGCTTTCCATGTCTGTGAATCCCTTGTGCCAGCCAGCCAGCCATTCCCCAAAATAGGCCAGCCTGCTGATCACTTCTTTTCTCTGAGACGAATTTCTGCTCATGAAAGCCAGCTGTCATTCAAGTGTTCCTATTAAATTTGTAGTTTAGAGTGGTCTGAGTGTTTTAAAAATTTACCAGTGCTTCATTTGTGAGAAACAGCTCTATGATATTCGAAGGAATTATATTGTAGTTTATAAATATTTTATTAATGTGGTTGCTAAATTATTACCTTATCAGCTTTTCTCCATGCTCCACCCTTAAAAAGTGTATGGAGGTTGCAAGGCCCTGCTTTAGAAAGCGTAGTTTAGGAACAAGGAAGCTCAGGGAAGGTTGAGTGGATAGGGGCTCAAGGACATGAGTGACCCACTTATACATGCACAGAGACATCTTATCGTCCTCAAGATTTGACAGCTGTACCTCCATCCACAAATCTGGGAACATGAAGCCATCGTTGTAAAACTGGGGAAGGGCTGCAACCTCCAGGCTGCTGATCCACCCAAGACAGGGAAAGCAGCTGGCATGCCTGAGGCAGCTGTGCAGGCAGCTGTGAGGATTTACTGCTGGTGCTGGGAAATTAAGCAGGAATAGAAATAGAA
This sequence comes from Egretta garzetta, assembly GCF_000687185.1. Classification (NCBI taxonomy): domain Eukaryota; kingdom Metazoa; phylum Chordata; class Aves; order Pelecaniformes; family Ardeidae; genus Egretta; species Egretta garzetta. Next base: position 2,771,501 of record NW_009260774.1, read on the forward strand.
AATGTGGGGTTAGGCACCACTAAGCCACGTCTTAGAGGCTCTGGGTGTTGGATGTAAGCACTAACGGTGGAGGAGGCGAGTCAGGTGAGTACCCAAGTCCTTTTGTACACTGAGCTGAACATGAGGCCAGAAAGGTGTATGGAACAACACCCCAGAGCAGTGGGGTTTATAAGCTATGGATAAAGGTATGAGGTTTTCCAAGGAAAAATCCTGTTGGACAAAACAGTACATATAATTATGTTAATGAATAACCCAAAGATGTGCAGTCTCCAAAGCCATTAAACATTTAATGCTGCTATTTCCAGGCTAATTCTGCTGTCTGATTATTAGTAAGCAGAAGCGACAGTTGCCCTTGAAAGAGCAATTCAGTTTGAAGCTGCCAGAATTTTCCTGAACTGATTAAACATTTCCAGCAGATTTTTGTGAATGATAAGAGGGAGCTGAGTCACCTTATTGAAGAATTAGAAAAGGAAGCAATCTTTAGACAATATCTCACAGAAATACCTTGCAAGATCTTTATCTGCTCAAAGGGCATTATTTTGCAGTCTAGATTTTGATCATAATGGTGATTCACTGAGACACTTACAGACGTGTTTTAAGTGCATCTAAAGTCAATGGGTCTTGCATAAGCGCATGCATTCCACTGTACCTAACTGCTCTGCTGGAAAGGGATCATTTCTCAGAATTAAAGTTTTAGATATTAGCCCTGACATTCATCTGCGTGGTCTGCAATCATGACCAAGCGTTCCTGGCAGAAACATGCGCTGTGTAAAGGGCTTAATCTCAGAAACAGTTTGCCTCAAGTCAGAGCTAGTTAAATGATGGACATGGCAAAATTTGAAGACAAAGGATGAAGCAGACAGCTTCCAGATGCCTTGACTGTGAGTAAACGATGAACAGCATAGGGTCAGGAGTGCTATGGACAAAGACAAAATCCTTAATGGAAAAATGTAGAGGTTCAAATTGCCCTAAAGGATTAAAATCTCTGGTGCCTTCACTAGAGTGGGTGTTGCCCAGGTGAGGAAGGATGCCAAAGGCTCTAAATAGAGAACTGAATCTTTTGGGGCTGATCTTCTTGCCCAGATTGCCTGTGTAAGAGCAATTACTAGGCAGAGGCCTTTGGTGGACTTGGGATGAAAATCCAAGCAAGAGCTCAAGAAGCTGAAGGAGTCCTGAAAGTTTTATGGCTGCAGAAGACACTGATGATGGCACAAGAAGTGATAGTAAGAGGCTTTAAAAATTATTTCAGGTGTTGGAGGAAATGTAACCACATTATGCCAGACCCCTGAACAGGTTAATCAACCCATGCCGACTGATTTTATTAAATCTTATGAGTGCCTTTAACACAAACATGTGCTTTGTAGGTCTACTCTAAGCTAAGGAGAACTGGGCAACTTTCACAACACTGTGAGTAAAACTGGAGATCAGCATCCTCCCGGCTACGTACACGTACAGATAACGAAGGCCTTTGCCAATCATTTTAAAAATGCTGAGGCACTTTCTAGGAGACCGGTGTCATCAGGAAATGACCAAAGCATTGCCACTTCCAAAGGGTAGGACCAACTTCTGCACCTCCAGACAGGTGTGAGTGGGAAGCCCAAGAGGGGCTCGTGGTCACAGATACCCAGACTTCAAGTGCAGCAAACAAGGACCAGTACAAGCCTGTGTCTGTACCCTCCGATGGAAAGTGTGACAGACCTCAGACAAAAACTGAGTGCAGCTGAGGATGAGGCCTGGCAGAAAGAAATTAAAGCAAGTTGCACCCCCATTAAATGCTACCTTGGGCATGTTCTCAGCCCCTTGCCTCAGTGAGAGGCAGATTTTTTTCTAGAAACAGAATGGTATAGCATTCCTAAATGCTTACAGAAAAATCCATTTTAAAGGCTGTGTGGGCTTCAAAGGGAACCAGAGACATGTTAGATTGACCTCAGATGAACTGTGGCATTATGGAAAGTCTAAAGGTTTGTCACGTGTGCCAAAATACAAGACAAGACAAGTGAAAAAGCCTGTATTGGTGGTACAGAAGGGCGAAAATCCTGCTGCCTGGAGAAAAGTAAGCATAGGTTTGGTTAACCTGGTGAAAAAAAAAATAGTTCTTGTTTAGATATATTTTAATAAACTAACAGAATCTCCTTTCTAGGTCTGGATGTATGCTGTCAAATATTTTACATGAGTCATCACTTATTTTTTAATGCACTTATTAGTCATTCCCGTAAGAGTTTTTTGGATTTGCTCTAAACAAACACTTCTGTCATTGAATCTTATGGCACTTTAGTTTAATTTGAGTGAAACCCATCTTGTGCAGACAATTACATGAATTCAATGCACTATTTCAATCATCACAATAAGAACAAGCGATTTTTAGGATAGCGAATATTTACTGTGTTGGCCTTCAAAGCAAAACGCAAAGCTGTGGATGCACGTGACTGTAGAAAAGCAAACTTTTAATTCACACATAGTAATGTTTATTCCAGAAATGCTAGTCCACTGAGGGATGTGATCGTTATAATCAATCACAGATAACCACAGTCAGGTGAAATATGGCTCACCGACAGACCCCAGGGAGTCCACATTCACAATAAGCCAATTTCAGATCTGTTTTCTTTTGTCAGATAGTATTCACAAATGCTATCAATACAAACATTTTTGGAGCAGGAGCAACCTTACAAGAAGAGGAGAATAAGAATTTGGTCCAGAATGTATGCCAAAGATTTCATCCATAGACTTTAAATACATTAAATATATGTATCTATAATTTTTCCCCCAGATTCATTCCAGGAAATCATTTGCAACGTCTGTTTATATCCTCAAAGCCAGTAAGAAAGGCTAAATTTTCAAGCTGAATTTTTAGTCCTGAATTATTAGCTTTTCATTTACTCCTTTACTGTTTTTCACTTTCAGAGCTGGACAGGTAATCTAGATTTCCTTTCATAGTTACATTTCTAGGGCATTAATCTTTTCAGGGGCAGACTTTGGATGAGTGGGTTACAGTAAAACTTTGAGACTCAGCATGTTATTTTTCTCTTGCATCTTTGCTGGTTTTTTTTCCTGCTCTGCACAAAGATATGTTCATACTTCAAAGATGCCTGCTCTTGGCACACTGTATGTTAACCAGTGGCTTCTGACGTCTGCACATGACAACATTCACTAATGTTTTTTCCTGCAATTCTGTTTTTCTTAATATTCATCTCCAGTCTTCTACTGTAAGTAATAGATATTTACTTCATCTTGAATTAGTGCTGTTGATATCTTGGCAATTTCAAATGAAAATTTCCCTGGGCCACTCTGGTTTAAAAATGTGAAAGCAGCTGTCATTTTGATGCTGTTTTTAGGAAAAGAACAAAAATGTGCTTGAAGCCAACCTGTAAATTGATGTGTACTTCCATGCACATTTTCTGGAAAAGTCACAATTCTAAACTTACCTTGCTGCTGGTGAGGAATACATGAAACGTCAGCAGAAGCTCAAAGGCTGCATATAAAACAATATGCAGCATTCACAGCCCCTCAGTCTGACTGATTCTATCAAAGCCATTTACAGCCTTCTTCTGGTGGCCAAGACAATTACAATTATATAAGGTCTCCATGCTGAGAGGCAGAATGAGACATAAAAACACATAATCTGAAGGATTACTGTCCTTGTACCTCTCCTCTTTATTTCTTAGTTGTTCCTCCTGTAATTCAACTTTGCTCTGACCATAGGTATGACAGCAACAATCTGGATCTTCTGACATGCACAGTTAGAGGCCAAAGAGGGAAGTGAACCATGAGCATCCCACATCAAAAGCAGAGATGTTGTCTGGGTGGACCTTGATCTGATGTATGTTATCCTGGTTCACACGTTCTACAGTCGATGAACCAGTGTCAGCTCTCTACACTGGCTATGAGCCACCAAGGTTTTCTTTTCATCAAACTATAAATGAACTCTTGATGTAGCCAATTTACATGAGATATTGTTTATAAAATTCTGAGAACAAGCTGCACTGAGGTTTGGGCAAGGTTGACAGAAAAGCAAATATTTCTCATCTGTTTCATAGGTGGAGAGATGGGGTTTTTCTTTTCCTTTTTACCCCCTGGAGTACATAGGCAGGTTTGTTGACATTGCTCCATAAAGTCCTGACTGGGGAGCAGCCAGTCTGCTGATTAAAATCATACGGCTGATTTGGGCTCTTTGTTCTGCTTGGCCAAGAGCCCCCATCATCCTTCATCCCTCCCATCACTGTGCAATGGGCAAACACCGTGTGCTCTTGTAGTGCTCATACCACTTTCATCAGCAAATTTCAATTCCTTAGTTTGAAACTGGGCTCCTAAACTTGGCAGGAAGAAATGTCTTCCCTAAAAAAGATTAGCTGTGATGTGAATAGAAGAACATATGAGAGATTCAGTATTTGTGTCAATTAGGAGTGTTTGAACAGTGTTTGTACCAGTTGGAGTTGTTTGAATTTTAATGACTATTGGGGTTTTTTTCGAAAATGTTTGTGTCTCACACATTTCATAGAATCCTAGAATCAGAATAGTTTAGGTTGGAAAAGACCTTTAAGATCATCAAGTCCAACCATTAACCTAGCACTGCCAAGTCCACCACTAAACCATGGCCCTAAGCACCTCGTCTACCCATCTTTTAAATATCTCCAGGGATGGGGACTCAACCACTTCCCTGGGCAGCCCATTCCAATGCTTAACAACCCTTTTGGTGAAGAAATTTTTCCTAATGTCTAGCCTAAACCTGCCCTGGTGCAACTTCAGACCATTTCCCCTCATCCTATTGCCTGTTACCTGGGAGAAGAGGCCGACCCCCACCTGGCTACAGCCTCCTGTCGGGCAGTTGTAGAGGGCGATAAGGTCTCTCCTCAGCCTCCTCTTCTCCAGGCTAAACACCCCCAGTTCCCTCAGCCACTCCTCGTAAGACTTGTGCTCCAGGCTCCTCACCAGCTTTGTTGCTCTCCTCTGGACATGTTCCAGCAAAGCAACGTCTTTCCTGTAGTGAGGGGCATTTGCAGCAGAAGAGCTCATCTCTCTGCAGCACTCATTGCCTGCTGAGATTCAGCCCATGCAGAGTCAGCGTGACAAGGAAGAGCAGGTTAACCTCTGCATGGTTAAAATAAGACCAATGTATGGGGCACTGTGCTGTTCCTCTTCAGAACGGTGCATGTGTCCCAGCTACCATGTCAGAAACAGCTTACCCAGAAGCTAAAGCAGACTCAGCAAATGTTTAGTGATAGTTGGGCTTGTTCAGCCTGAAGAAGAGAAGACTGAGAGGGGATCTCATCAACGCATACAAATATCTTAAGGGCAGAAGTCAAGAGGACGGAAGCAGTCTGTTTGCAGTGGTGTCCAGCGACAGGACTAGGGGCAATGGATGCAAACTGAAACACGAGAGGTTTCAGTTGAATATGAGGAAGAACTTCTTCACTCTGAGGGTGGCAGAGCACTGGAACAGGCTGCCCAGGGAGGTTGTGGAGTCTCCTTCTCTGGAGATATTCAAAGCCCGCCTGGATGAAGTCCTGTGTAGCATGCTCTAGGTGAGCCTGCTTTAGCAGGGGGGTTGGACTAGATGATCTCCTGAGGTCCCTTCCAACCCTTGTGATTCTGTGATTCTGTGATTAATGACAGCTGAATGGAGTCTCAATGGAAAGGGCTGATACATATGGCATTCTTGAAATGTAAGTTCAGTGAAGACTTTTTATGCAATGTACTACTTTCAGCTTGTCATCATAGCTTGTTAAAAATAATTCATGTTAATACCACCTTATAATGGCTTTCACTAAGTGTTTGATACACGAGGGAGGAAAGCAAAAAGGTTAAGAACCCTTAACTCTGGACACCACGCACACAACACTGTTGCTGCTGTAGCCTCTTTCATTGTTGCCCAGTAATACATTACGTTATCGTTTCTTTACATGCTAGCAGTTAAAAATTAGCGTTGGGGAAATCCATTCTCTCTCCAGTGTACAGCAGCCTCTACTCCACAAGAGAAAGGCATATATTTTGATAGTGTCAAATAGTAAAAGAAAGTAAAACAGAATTCTTTTTTGAGTTTTTATTTAGATGGGAAAAAAACTAACTCAGTGTGATGAAGATGACAAAAATACAATATCAGTCATTTGGGATGACTTTTGTTAGCATTTTAGTTTGATTTTTTATAAATACTAAACAGGAATATTTCTGATTAAAGACTCAGGAGATGAAAACTAAGGAAGGGCACTAATGGATTTCCATTAGATTACACGAATTTCGCTTCTTCAAGGTATTTTTTCTGGGATTTCCTTTTCAACATAATTTTTGGAAAACCATTATATCAAACACTGTTCCAAAGCTACACAGTACTGCTTTACAAGTATAGCTTTTCTTCACCCTTGTTCCTTTTTCTCCAGAAAAAAAGAAAGTGCTGGTAAATTCATTTGTATTCCAGGTCCACGGAGGAGGGCTTCCAAAGGCGGAATGAGTTTGTCCAAATTAAAGCTGGTGTCAGGTTGTGAAGTGTCCATGTGCCAAGAGAATGGAGTCCGTGTGGATGCTGCCCATGAGCCCACGTGTTGAGAGAGAGTGTCCTGAACTGCAATCGCCTTGCCCCAGAGGGAGGGAACATCTCCTGCCCTGCCTTCGCTGGCTTGGAGCACCGAGCAGCCTAATTCAGTGGTGCCAGCTGCCAGGCAGGGTTGTGGCTTCCCTGTGCTTTCTGGGCAGCTGTGTACAATGCAATGGAAACCCCTGTCACAGCACCCTCGCCCAGATAACTCCAAAAATTCAGTGCTAAGCTCTGAAATGTGTGGTCCATTTGCACACGTGTTGCTTACTGCGCTCACATTCACAAGCACTACTTTCTACATTATCTGTTGAGAAGGATAAGTTTCCCTTTTGCGGACAGACAGAGGAATTAGGGGTCTCTGGAGCTCCCAAGCCCTGGCAGTGCCTCAGCGCTCATGGCCATGACCTCTCTGCAGCCTTCTCATCTGCAGCTCGGTGTGTGGCATCATCGTAGACGTTATCGGCCACCCCCCAAGTGACCCATGACCAAAGACACCAGCAGCTCCTTCAAAGCAGTTGGGTTTGACAAGGAATGGCTTTTTCAAATACATCTTATCCTCTTTTCCCCCAGGGTCAGTGCAAGGCTGAGCGTACCATTTACCCAAGTCCCAGCTTCCTCCTGTAGACCTTATACACAAAGCATTTTTCAGAAGTGGATGAGTAATATTATCCCCGTTTGTTACTTTTTAAAGAAAGCCCAGCCACTTAGCATTTAAGCTAAGACAATGTAATGGTCAAGGTTGGACTAACAAAGCCCTCGTTCCCATGTCTGGAGCAGACCCCTTCGATCTGCCAGATCCAGAAGCATTCAGGAACCTACACCCTACTGATTTCAGTGAATCCCAGGGTCCTAAATGCTAGCCTCTTGTTTTTTTTTTCTGTTGGTCCCTGCTGCTTCTTTTTCCCTGGCTAAAGAACAGAATAGTCTGATGTTGTCACTGAGTAAGCTTGTGCAGACCAGCAGTGAGCAGAAGCTTGTAGGACCTGAGCATCCATGCTCAAAACTCTGGTATAGCCAGGAACCACCTTTCTCTGGGGCGCCAGGACTTCTCACACAGAAGAAACATGAAGTCAAACACTGGTAGGATGGGGAGCTCCTGTGATCCTTCCTTGCATATTTGACAATAAGTCTGTTGTCCATAAAACCCGTTACCGGAGACCCACAATGCCAATGGAAGGGCAGAATTTCTGCCTTGTTTATTTTTCATTTGAATCCTTTGAGAGAGGAGGTGGTCACTTGTATTATTTTAGTACACTTTTAAACAGAAACCCATTTGAAGTTATGTAAAATTAATTCAGAAATACTGGTGGCCCTGTAATCCCAATGAGGCTAAAGACCACATCCAGCTGTGAAACTGTGAGCCGGCACTTGCATTTCAACATCAGCTGCTATGCTTTTGATGTCTCCTTGAAACTGCTTTAAGTTGGTGTTGAAAGAGAAAATAGTGTTGCAAAAAAAACGAAAAAGAGGAATTTCCTATGTAGAAGCTAAATTGGATATTTAAGCCTGAGTAATTGGAGGCAAAAACATCCAAGCAAATAAACAAGCCCTGTTATCACCTTAAACACAACCAAAAGAAGGTTCTGGGAGAATATGTAAAAGTGGAAAACCTCATGGTTTGAGATAAAGACAGTTTAATAAGTAACATTAAAAAAAAAAAAAAAGAAAAACAAAAACAAAACCAAGAAAAACAAGTGGTGCAAAAAAACCTGAAAAATTGCTCACCACCAGCCAACTGATGCCCGGCCAGTCCCCAGGCAATAGCAGCCCTGGCAAGCCCAACCCTCACCACAAGCGTTTGCTGCTGAGTATGACATCATATGGTGGGCTGGGACATCCCTTTGGTCAGTTGGGGTCAGGTGTCCCAGTTGTGTCCCCTCACAACTTCCTGTGCACCCCCCTGCCTGCTCGCTGGCAGGGCAGTCTTGACCCTGTGTAAGCACCATTCAGCAACAGCTGAAACACGGGTGTGTTATCGACACTGTTTTGTTTGCAAATCCAAAAAATATCCCATATGAGCTGCTATGAAGAAAATTAACTCTATCCCAGCCAAAATCAGTACAATCCCTTGTGCAAAATGTGTAATACAACTGCATCTCTAGGGGTCTAGAGTCCACACCTGGCCTGCAGAATCATTTAACAAACCTGTCCTTATGCTTGACCACATTGTCTTGGGCTGGTTGTGGTGACAAATGTACTTGGTGTCACCTTCACAGTGACACTGCATTACACAGACCATCAGGGAAGGAAGAAAAAAAACTCATTAGGACCAGAAATGCACAGTGGTTTCTCATTTTCCAGCTTCTGGAGATGTACGGGGTGCAAGATGAGGCAGGAAGGAGAGGAGCTGGTGGCTGCAGCAATGCTCAGGAGAGGAGGATCTTCCCATGCGTCCAAAGAGCAAATGTTTCTCTGTGCCCCCATCCTGGGAGATGCACTGTGCTTTCCCTTGGTCTGTAAGAGCCCAATCAAGACCTAAAAGAGAAAACGCAGGGACTGGGAAGGAGTGAGGTACAGCTTTGTGGCAAAGGGCACAATGCCTCTGGCTGTGAGCAGGAAGGGACATGCAGTGGGCGGTGATGCTTCACCCCACTGGACCGCCCCATACCTGTGCCCAGCCCTGGCGCCACTCTCCCCACTGACCTGCAGCCTCTGCAGCCGCCTACCTCCTTGTGCAGCACAGCTCACTCACCTCCTGCCCATGCCCAGAGCCCTGCAGGACAAGGACCAGCAGGATTTGGCCACTGAGACTGAGTTGGTGAGGGGTCTGGAACACAAGTCATACGAGGAGCGGCTGAGGGAACTGGGGTTATTTAGTCTGGAGAAGAGGGGGCTGAGGGGAGACCTTATTGCCCTCTACAGCTACCTGAAAGGAGGCTGTAGTGAGGTGGGGGTTGGTCTCTTCTCCCAGGTAACAGGGGATAGGACGAGGGGAAATGGCCTCGAGTTGCACCAGGGCAGGTTTAGGCTGGACATTAGGAAAAATTTCTTCACCGCAAGGGTTGTCAGGCACTGGAATGGGCTGCCCAGGGAGGTGGTCGAGTCCCCATCCCTGGAGGCATTTAAAAGACGGGTAGACGAGGTGCTTAGGGACATGGTTTAGTGGTGGGATGGCGGGGTTAGGTTAATGGTTGGACTTGGTGATCTTGAAGATCTTTTCCAACCAAAGTGATTCTGTTCTATTCTATTCTATTCTATACTGTCTCCAGCCCTCACAGTGCGGTCCACATCCAACAGATCCCTTGGGATCTTGGTGCGGGCAGGCCAATGCATGGACACAGGGACCACCCAGTGCACATCTGTCCCCCTCTCAGGCCCACCTGGACCCTGCAAATCCACCCACATACCCAACAGGCAAAACCACAAACTTGGCTGTCTGCATGGGTGAAATCAGATCCAGGACCTGAAAGGGTGTTGGCAGTGCTGTTGGCAATGCAGGAGTAACACCAGAGCTGTGCCCTGCAAAGGATGTCTGCAGTGGGCTGTGGCGGGCTTTTTAGGGGAGGCAGAGAATTAAATCCCAGTGCCAGCCATAGAGAGATGCTGGCATCTCTCAGTTCTGCATGCTGAAACTTTTCGGGGAGTCAGACAGCTACAGTCCCAACCCCTTCCTTTAGCTTAGACGTGGCAGCAACAGCCCCACTGAGGCAAAGCCAGCTCCACAAATCACCCCAAGGACCTGCTGTGCTCCAGACCATTCATCTGGAGCATCTCCGTTGCTCAGCGTATGTCTGCCTGCCCTGCCAGTTGGTACAAAACATCTCACCTGAAAACTTGGGGAAGCATGTAACACAGTTTGTCTGGTATTTTTAAATAGACACAGGCCATGCAGGAATGACTGAATCAAAAACTTACTAGCTACTTATCAAAACTTACTTATCAAAATCAAAGCTACTAATCAAAAACTTACCAGCTACTGCCTAAGCATTCAAATACAGAGAAGTGAAACAGGCTTCCTGGTAATAAGGACAGTAGAAGTCTGGAAATTACGCCCTATTTGAAGGGTACTGATGACTATGAATAAAACTTAATGAACAGCTTTTGTCTAGGACTCGAATATAAAAACTTTTCTTAAAGTAAATTCTTATAGTTACCTTTAAGGGTTGTTTTTTCCCTGATGCCAATTTAGCTAATGCACCTATTTTCATTGTATTTATCTTTGTGTCTGAAGGAAATTCGGTATTACAGTAAGCCTTAAAAAAAGGCAGAAAGAATCATGTCAGTATTTGTCATTATTTCTGATAAACTATGATATATTCAGCAATCCAATCATTCTGCTCAGTAGTATTATATTGATTGGTAAATCAATAGTTCAGCGAATATGTAGTTGGAAAATCTAATTTCTGAATTTGGTTTCTAAGCAATCATCTCTATCCATTTTTTGGCATGTCCCTCTGCAGTGTCCCTGGCACTGGCCATATTCCAGCTGCAAACTGCTCTTCATTGACAGCTGTGCCGCTTTTAGACAGCACTTTGTGGTTCAAAAATTTAACGTTCCCAACTGTGGTGGCCACACAAGAGGAGTTGCAGAGAATTGCAAATTCATTCCAAGCTGGGCTGGACCCAATTGCATAAGGCGACATCTCCAACAAGTTTTAATCAGCTTTGCCAGTCCTGTAATCCTCCACCCTTGTGATGAAAGTCCAAATTCACTTACCTTCTCCCTTCCCAGCAGCAATCATGCAAGCAACTGTAACAAGGAGACAGGCGAAGGATGCATGTAGGTAAGTCCTGAATATAGGATGGGCAGAGCTGAAGTTAGGAAAGCTGCAGAACACAGAGCAGTGAAGGCATGTGCAAAGAAAACGAGGGAAAATCCTGGGTTCAGGAGACTGCAGAAGGAAAAAAAAGCAAAGAAGTAACATGAACTATGCTTAAAGCTTCTCAGATAGCCAAGTGCTCTTCCAAGAAGTGTTTTTGAAGTACACCTCAAGCTCACATGAAAGGATGGTTTCAGTCAGGGATGTATCTCTTGCAACAACAAAACAAAAACAAAAAAATAAAAGAAGAAAGCTTGGGAGTCTGTGTGGGGGCATGTGTGTCAGTCCCCCATACACCTGAGCAGGAGGCACCTCCCGGGCAGGTTCTGATTGCGCACTCCCTTCCTCTTCTGAGGAGAACACAAGTGATGAAAAAGAAACTATTTCTGGGGCAGTGGAGGGGAAATGTTCATGAAGTAGCCTTGGCACCGCACATCTGCGAGAGCGGGCAAAGTACCAGGAGGGGCAGGCACCAGAGCAAGGGCAGGAGGGAGACAGATCTGGCTACTTTTTCTGTCAAGAGGCACTTGCAGAGATCAATTTGACCCATATTGAAAGAGGTATGTAAGATATGGGTAAAATCACTCTCTGGACATGCTTAATCCATTTCTTTAGCTCTGGAGAACCCCAAGCACCTTGCTTGGAGCACGTACCAGGCATGCATGTTGCTGCACACTCTGTGGGTGCATTGGGTGCGGAGGTGACAACCGCCTTCTCCTCTTCACCCCTGCACCGGGGGAGGGGGGGGCAGTTTGGACTTCCCAGCTGCAGCGTGAAGCCCCAGGCACTCACACGGGCTGTTCTGCTGGGTGACCACCGCAATAGATCACATTATTATTATTATTATTATTATTATTATTATTATTATTATTATTATTGTTGTTGTTGTTGTTGTTGTTGTTGTTGTTGTTGTTATTGTTATTATGTTATTTCAGCTGAAAGATGTTTGAATACTAAGATGTTGATAAATGTCCTGGAAATGTCCATGACATAAACAAGTTGCTTCTCAAGACCCAGTCTGCTTAAGTAAGCCAAGGACAGCTTTGCCATTCATTTAAGTGAGCCTTTTTCATGCTGGGAACTTGTTCAGATAATGTCCTGTACTGAGAAAACTCTTCAATAATTACAGATGGACCTATTAAGTTTGTGCATAAGTTCTTCCCTGAGCTCAGCCCTAGTGTTGTTAAGCTCTATAATCACTCCATTGTTCACAGATTTAAAGCAAACTTATCAAGGGTTAAGTGGAGGTCATAAACAGCAGTAACTAAATAAATTTAGTTGCCATGATTTCCAACCAAAACTAAGGAGTTTCAGAACTGGAAGAGTTATAGTCAGTGTCAAGACACTGACACAGGGAAAGCTGCATATTTTTATTTGTGTGGTCGCAATTACATGTGGCAGATTCATAAGAGTTCAAGAAAACCATGTCCTTCAGCACTCCTTCTGCTCCTCTTTCCAGTGTTCCAGTTCAGAAGAAACCTGATTTTTCATGCCGGCAAAAGGCATAAAGTACTACTAAACAATGGCATCGTTTTAAGACTGAGAGTGCCAAACACTGAATTGTACCAACAACATTCATAAGCATGAAGAAAATAAGATTTTCATAAAACCCTGGTGCTGCATTTAGTCACAAAGCAAGGAAATCCCTGTAAGAAACTGAAAATCCATTCTATATTTAGCATCATCCTAATAGGATAATGTGGCTACGGTTTACTATTCTTCAGACTGATCGAGTTTTGCATTGTTTCACTGCAAAGGCCAAGCTTCTTAAATAAGTCTGATCTTGCTGCTTTTGCAAATAAGCTGTCTTAAGGTCAAGGGAAACAACTTCCACTTTCTTCTTTTGGTAGTTCATTATCTTACGCAGGTCTAATGCTGCTGGCATTTAGGAGGCCGACACAAAATCGTCTGCTTTCCGTCTTTTAAAGAAAGGGTGCCTATACCATTCTGCATGACAAAGATGGATTACAGCCATCTATTACAGCCTCAGTGTTTCCCAAGCAATACCTTTTTCTTCATATTACAGTTCATGTTTACAGTCGTATAGGAGTCACAACCATTCTATAGAGAAAACATTTAACTTAAAATAGTACTTGCTGACTTGCCCTAGTGTCTTATCTCCAAATCCCATTTGGGGAGAAAATGGAGAGCTTCGTGTGATAGTAAAATGCAGTGATGCTCTAAGCAGATGCAGAATATAAAATGAACACATCCTGAAAGTCAGTATAGCCTGGCTGTGGCCCTGGTTTTAAACTGATCTCCAGTCTTCCACCTGCAAATAATACAAGAGATGCTAAACGAAATGCATAACATTTTAGTGCCAAATTTTCAAAAAGTGTCCACCTCCAATTTCTTTTTTTTTAAATATGCTAGAATATTGCCATCTGTGAATGTGAAGCTGTGAAAGTATGAATCTGAAATCTGTCAGCTGTTCATCAACATGCTCATAAGAAAAAAATGCAAGCGACAGAAGGCTGGGTTTTGGGGAGGAGGTTGCAGAGGGCGGTGGAAGCATGCATATTTTTCCAGAAGGCAATGAGAAGCCGCACGTAGACCACGGCTCGGGGTGCTTCCACAGCCTGTGCCAGGGAGCCGGGAGCTCTGCACCGCTCACATCTGCTGGAGCCCACCCCGGCGTTCCCGCAGAGCCGGCGCGTGACAGATCCCCAGCTCTAGGGCCAGGAATCAGACACCTCTGCAATTTTAACACGTCCCAGGGATATTCAGTTAAGTAGGAGGGAAATGCTGGCAATAGCATACAAGCTAGGTAACCAACACCCAACGCTAACATCTCAGTATTGGCTCATGAGCTAACTCTCAACTTAAAAATAAAACAATTTTTTAAATAACTTGTCTCTTCAGAAATTAAATAAATAGCAAGTATTTCCAAGGGGAAAATAATGTAATATAAAAATATTAATATTTCTGATAACTTTAACCTGATAGGAACCTTTGCTTTTTTTGTAATTTGTTCTCCCCCAGTATTCAAAGGCTCTATTATGGAATCATTCAAGCCACTGCTTGTAATACAGCATATTAATATATTCATTTTCTCTTTCTAGTAGCAGTGTTCCATTCCAATTTCCTTTATCTGACTTCTGTATGATTTATTCTGATGATAAAATGCCCTCCTCTTTCATATAGTTAATTCATTCATGACTTCTAAAATTCATATCTTCACATTAAATATGCTGGCAAGTTTGCTCATGTCAGATAGGTCCCTTCCTCCTCCAGTTTTCAGTAACCCATCTGAACAGAGGCTTCCTTAAATGTCCTTCTCTTTTAGCGGTTTTAATTCAGTCCAGACCTTTTGTCAGACAACTTTTAGGAACAATAATTCTTTCACACATGAAAAAGACCCCTGACACACAGCATTATATTAATTATCATTAGCTGCATGCTTCTTCGCAATTCTGGCACCAGTTTATAGTACACACCTATAACACTCATAATACAGCATCTCAAAATGTGCTGGAACAGCAACATTTTCTCAGTGCTGAATGAGGCCCCATAAGGACAATAACTGCGTTCAAACCCCGAAGGTACCGTAATTCTGCTCACCTCCACAATACGTTACAGCTTTTGATCTCTGCACCAACCTTTCTGTTGCACTACTTTACCTTTCCAAAAGATGCTCGCTTTTGACATTCTGACTTTACAACTTTAAAAGGCAAACAAGCATCAGTCTTTGGTAAATTGTCTTAATGGATGCACTGCTTCTAAACTCATTGCTTGTTTAACTCTATCTAGTTTTGACTTCTAACCCTTAAGTCGTACCTATACAAGGATTAAATAAGTTTTTGGATTCTTAAAGAAGGCCCAGAAATGCCCACAACTGCCATTGGTGAGTATTTGATCCCCAGGATACCCACGCTCACACAGCATCTTCCTACTTGACCCAAAACTCCTTCCTCCAGGCGCAGTTTTGCTTCTGCAGGGCTAAAAAGACCTCTGAGGGCTTGGGTAGATCTGCTCTGCGTAAGCACATTGCGCTGTGAGGACCCCCTTTACAAAAGATCATTGTACCTACTTATTTTTAAATGTAAATGTGCTGCCCATCCTTTACACAGTATCTGAGACATAAGAACTGCATTACCCTGAAGAATGAAGTCTAGGTTCAAGGCCTTCCTCAGTCTGAGAAAGATAAACCTTGGTGGCCTACCTCCCATGAAAATGCACTTTCACCCTTTCTTGGGCCCAGAAGCAGGGGAAGAGCAGGGGTGGTTAGTCTTTGAGGGCTGGTGGTTAAGACAACTCTCCTTCTTAGAACAGTCAGATTTGGGTCGTAGTCCCAAGACACTTGAAAGTTAATGGACTCGCCATGAGCTTGTCCTCCAGGTGTGTTTTAAAGGAAAGCATTTAAACATGGGCTTGGTTATCTAGGGGAAAAATAAGTAGCTGCAGTCAGGATATTCTGGACTCAAGGTCCTGTGTTGGTGGAGGTCCATCCAGGCTTAAGCTCCTTACCATCCAGAGACAGCAGAAGATGTCAGACACCATTTGCCAGTCAGTGTTTTCTACAGTTTCATCCAACACAGTGCACCACCTTGCCTGCATCCCATTTGGGGCTCCTCACCATCCCCCTGTAGCACTGAGGAAAGCCAGACACCTCTCTCTGGGTGCTTGGAGGCAGACATCAGACCTGCGTGGCTTGGAGCTGGCTGTGAGCCTTGTCCTAGCTAACCATTACACCCCTTCTTCATGTGGGTACTGCTCACAGGTTACAGTACAGACAACTTTTAACATTTGGGCAGACTCAGCACACTGAGCTTTCGTGGTATGTCACTACAACACATTTTCCAAAACTTGAACACCTCTTGAACCTGTTTTCTGGAATCTTTCTTACATTCCAGCACCTTTTCCAAAATACTGCACTAACAGCCTTTCAGGTCATGTGTATGGCTGTATTAGCTCCCTCACCCCTCTCAGACACTCTGCTTGTGTATTCAGGGTTTTCACTGGTGGCCCCCAATCCAGTATTGGATTAGGAGTTTTAAGCAACCATTCATCAACTCCTTTTTAGGTTGACTTCACACCAGGATGTAATAAAACTGCCTTGCGTATGATAATATCTAGCCCAATTACAACTTCCGCATGAGGCGTGGGGTCATTAACAAGAAAGAAGATTTTAAATTGTTTTAGAAGCCAGCTCATGCTAGTTTTTGAATTAGCTCCTCGTGTACCCCAGGAAAAAGGTTTGAGAGCTGGGATGGCCAGTGGCAGGCAGGGGACCGATACAGCTAAAGAAAGAGCATGAGCCACTTCAGAAGATATGTTCCAAGCTCCTCACCAGGTCTTTTGCCTTTTATTCTCCAATTCAGGTATTACATTGGCACTGGTTTCCACCAGGATTGTGCATGCACCTTGACATGTTCACAGAAGTTCAACAATACAGAGTTTCACAACTGGGACAGGTCCCTGCAATTGGGACACCAGGGTGACAAAACAGATTCTGGAGAATTTCCCACTGAATAGGATGGAGAGAAGATAATTACCACATCGTAGCACTACAATGCCTCATAAACATAGAATAGACTAGATCCATTTACCACAAAAATCACAGAAAGTAACTGATCAAAGAATATCTCTTTTATGTAAAATATACATTTGTAGGATATAATTTTAATACATCTTTTATACTTATTGATGTTGTGTTTGCAACACTCTGAATTTAAAAAAAAAAAAAAAAACAAAATTGTCTTGCTGCCAGAATTTTATTTCTCATAATACTTATAGTTTGAGGTAACAATTAAAGAAGACTGTGTGCTGTGAAGAAAGTCAGTGATGTTTGTCTGCAGTCACATTTCTGTTATCAAAGTGGAAAGTAAACTTAAGACTTGGCATGTACACTAGAATTCATACAAAGATAGGTCATGGCAAACTGAGAAAGCGAGGACTTATGCAAACCTACTCTGTTCACATTTGTGACCTTTGCAAAATATACCATTATTATGACAGAAGTCAAGACAGATGTCGTTTACATCACTATCATTATTAAGTGTGTGTCTTTGTATGATCCACAGCACAACTTACTGCAGGAACCAGGAAGAATACACACAGGGGTGTGGGTCTTTGCATGGAGCCTTAGCAATGATGACTTGAATTCAGCTTTCCTTGATATAGATAAAAACTGATATTCCATGCACACACGTTTTATTTACAGCTGACTCATCAACAGTGACTAGTCACCCCTTCCTCTGGCAACAGTAATTATGAGCAGTCTTTAATCTTCTTTAACAAGCTCTACTTCACATGTAAAGTCTCAGTGACCTCCTCAAGGCATGAGTTGTTTATCAGGGCCCATTCAGCAGCAGCAGTCTCTTTCCAGTACAGTTCTTGGTATGGCTAAATTCCATTGTCCCTTTTTCAGCAGTCAAAAATCCATGATAAATTCTGTACAACACTGTAGTTAATATAACAGCAGCACCAGATATTATATTAATTCCTTTGCTAAAAGCTCTTTGCAATTATCTCTCTATTGACAATATCTTACCAAAACTAAATCAATGTACATCTCTAAATATCAGAAATGTATACTTTGATAAATACATTATTGTACAAGAATTCTGACATGCAGGTCATGCTATTGGGCTAGGCTATATACAGAAGAACATGTTACATGGTCAACAGTAAGTTATATTTCTTTTCCTAACAAAAAATAAAACATGACAGTCAGGGATTATTCAACAATCTCAAGGATCTCTTAAGATTTGGGTTGTTATGGTCTTCCCCATGTAGTTCTAAAACTCTACGGTTTAGGATATTTTTTCCTCACTAGCCCAGAACATCAAATCTGCCATTGCATTTGTCCTGTTGCATAAACAGAGGTTAATATTGAATGAAAAAGCCACTAGAGGAGATACAGTTTCAAAACTGTAATGAATGCTGGTTGCTAGGAGGAAGATTGATGCAATAGGCAACCGGTCAGCACTGTAAAGCCACTACTAAATCCCACTCAAAAAATCTTCAGAGTGCTCACGAGTTAGTCTAAATGATACTAACTTGCACTTGAAAAATATATATATTTGTATTTATACACATAAGTATAGTCCATATGAAAAAAAGAGAAAAGGAGAAAAATGTCCTTAGTTAACCTTAAAAGAGGGGGGCATTTTAACAGTATCTCTGTGCTTTATGGAGACAGATGGAGAATACAGTAGACAGGTTGCAAAACGGACAGACAAACAACATATAGGACAAAGCACCTCAAAAAACATTGACTGAAGAAATTTTTGAAGCTCATGAGCCAGAGGTATAAGGCTGGTCAAAAACCCAACTTGAGAACTACTACCCTCTTACAGTGGTACAAAAAAGCCCCCAACAATCTTCTCAATTTTGCTTGGTACTCAGCCTCTGAAAGTGTTGAAGAACCCTGGAGTAGAGAAATGACTACAGTACCAAGCAGCACTTGCTAGCTTAAAATTGCAAGTCTGGATGGCGTTTACCTTTCTTGCATGTTTTGTGCCTTCCCCAAGCCATTAAGAAAGAGATCTGGCTTCTGCTTGCGTGTAACCAGTAATGACAACCTCTTTGCAGTTATCTGTGTGCAAACAACCGGAGACATTCAGAACTCTGATACAGCAATCCAGTACCGAAGTAAGTTAATCACAAAATAAAGCCATTTATAAACAAGTAGATCATTAAAAAATAAAGGAAAAGGTTAAACAAAGAAAAACAATCCCACATGCAGACCAGTTTATCAGTGC
>NW_009260774.1:2790503-2872654 GCF_000687185.1 Egretta garzetta
ACACTGCTTGTCAGGTGATGGAGACAGGATGGTCCATGCAAATGAGCAGACCCAAGTCACATCACTGTGTGCAACCAAGACACGATTCCAGACATCTTCAGAATGAATTAGAGTCACAAGAAATGGAGGTTCAATGGAGTGACTGATAATTATTTGGAAGCACGTTATTTTAAGTAAATCTCCCTGAAAATATGTTTGTTTATTGAATATACTGGCCAACGGCATCCACTAACTGTCCTTTTATTGCCACAGGAAAGTCGGACAATATAGCAGGTAAAAGGAGAAGCGCTACCTTAGGTAATCTTTAAAAGCCAAGATAAAAATCTTCAGCGACCCAAGTGGCATTTCTTACTACTGACAGTTATACCATGCAGGAGTTATACCATATTTGTGGAGCCTATGGTTAATGCTACATTTATTTCCAATATGTGGTAAACAGTATTTGAATTAATACTATGTAGCCGATTGATGCCATCTGCTTTACAAGATGGAAGGGATGGGAGACCGCGAGCGCCTTAGAGGACAAGGTGAGCTGTAGGGTGATGTTACTGGAGACAGTCGCAGAGCATTGCCTGTCAAGCCAGCTATGTTGTTTAAGCTTCGAGATTTTTCATAGCCTTGTATGAGAAAATGCACAGACATCAGTTGAATTCAGCCAAAAAAATAGACAAAGACAAACAATACAATGTAATGTAATCCAAGGAGCTATTTGGGGCTCAGAGGGAATCTGCCTGCAAAGGAACTCAATGCTGAGACACATTACTACCAAAAGATATTAATAAATAAAATTATTTACAAATGAATGCAGCCATTATTTCCCAGAAAAATAAACAGACCTTCATACAAGAGGTCTGACCTGCTCTTCCCCATCCCTTCTTGCACTCAGTGCCATGCTATTGGCTTCCAGCAGGGTTGCACAAAGCACAGGATAAAGGATCCCAATGGGGTTACTGGGTGAGCTATTTGGCTAAGCATAAGCAAAACCCCATTGAGACAGACTATAAAAACTGTTCAAACTATATAATCTCTGCTAAACCCAGATCCTAATAAAGGACAATTTTTCTTAAATAAATAAAACAAAAAACAGATAAGTTGCATACAGCACGTGTAAATCGCTTCTGCAGAGGATCGAATGGGACATGGGAAAGAAGCTCCATCTTCAGAAATACTAACTCTAAGACTTTGTGTTTAGTGTTAAAGTATAATAAGATAGCAGAGTTTGACATATTTGCAGATGCCTCCTGACTGCCAAATTTAAACACCATATTTGTGCTCCTTCTCCAGCTGACTCAAATGAAATTAATGGCATTAATCCACATAAGCAAGTAGTAAATAATTAATCATTAAATGAGGCAACCACGTAACGCTTCACAATTTGGAGGGAACATTGCACTTGCAGACATTTCTGTTTACACGCACTTGTGAGCTCTAGCTACCTACTTTTTGCTACATATAGATTGTTTCCACCTTGTAGAGGCTATGCTGTAAAACGACGGAAAAGCACTGCTATTCACTGCATCACTCTCTTCATACTCAAGCATTTTCAAGAGCCCCTGGATAAACCCACTTAGGAAGAAAAGGATCAGCCTCATTGGTCTGGAGATATCAGCAAGGAAATACAAGGAAGACGAAGCTGGACAGGACCTCGCTCCTCAAATACACGGATACCTGCTTCACTGCAAGCATGAGAAATTTCCTTGATTTCAATGGCGCTACCTATTTCCTTGAAGACAAGTATGCATCTAAGTGTTTGTCAAGCTAAGACATTCAGGTATAAACTGCTTACAGTGAAATACTGTAAAAAGAGACTTTTCCCACAGAAACTGTAAAATGTCAATGACAATGCAGCTAAACATTACACGGCACGTCACCAGACTTTTTTTTCTTATGGAAATAGTTACTGCCTCAAATTCCAGATCTCCAGATAACAGACAGTTAACAGACAGTTGTTTGCATCTTCAGCAAAAATCGTATCTTAGGGTCTCCCCTAATGACAATTAACATATTTCTTACCTACTGAGAACTGCATAATGTAAAACTACACTTAAAGCAAATTTATAATCTCATGTCTGCTAAAATGTTGTGCAATGTTATCTCCAGATTGCCAGGGCAGGCTAGACTGTGATGCTTCACAGACTTCTGATACATTTCAAAAACAGCCTCCAGTTTCTGAGTTTCTATAAGTATTTACACAGATTAGGAAGAATCATGTTTGAAAGGGGAATTGAGGGGAAGCACAATGCTAGTTTATATATTTAACCTCCCCTGTAAACATAAAGCTTACCAAAAAAAAAAAATAAAATCAGGTAGCTCTTTTACACAGAAACTAAGAAAGTATTTTTAAAAATATTTTTCCTGCTAGTTTTCTAATGATAAAAGCAAAGAACTGATAGAGGAAGATGGTAAAGATGATAAAGCAAACAGGAACTCCTAAAAAATGAAAACCAGATACACAAGATGAAGAGATAGAGGCGTGATCCAAAATTGGAACTTTGCAGGTATTTTAGTGGTGTTTGGATCAGTTCTGAATCAGTATCATCTTAGAGATGGAGATAAGGTGTTAATGCAAAAAAGCTCAGAATTAATGATCATTGAACACAACCAAGAGCCAACCAAGGAACCAACCAAACAAGAAGGATGTACCAAAAGAAAGGGAAAAAAATAAAATGAGAAAGTAGTAGACTTGATGTGTGAATTAAATTCAAGTATTCAAAACCATTTGGATGCTACTTGAAGATGTTTTCTGCTTATGAGCTAACTTACCTACTCTGTATAAAATAAACTTGAAGGTCAGGGGCTAAACCATTTCAGCCTAGACTAAGGTTATCATCAGAGCCAGTCAAAGAGCACATTTCTCATTGAGAAACTGTCAGTTCTGAACTCAAGCTCCATTTTTCTAGGGAAAACTATGAAATTATTTTCTCTTGAATCTAGATTTTTAAATGAAAATGTTCATGTGGTCCTAGTATTAAAAAAAAAAAGGTTTATTGTTATATGAATATTTCTTTAGTAGCTGATGGGTAACTTCTTTTATTATTTCTGATCTGTTCTAATTATGGTTACTGCAAAGTAAGCAGCACTCAAATGTTTATACTACCATTCCTAAAAGAAGTCAAGAACCTTATCTTGCAAGACGCCATGGCAGTCTGCCTTACTCAGGTGTTCCTGACCTCCTCAAAGACTGGACTCTTACCATTAGAGACATTGTAAATAATGGTACTTGTTAAGAAGACAGTACAAGATACATGCTCAGTGCAAAGCATCCTAAATCTGTGCAAAAACATGTTTGCAACAAAGTCCCATTTAATCTAAACATTATATATAGGAATATGTAAAACGCAGGAGCATAGAGACAATCCTACTCTTTACAAATACCACACACATCAAACTCTGGTTGCACCTCTGCCTTCACAGGTTTAACCTACTGAGCTCATGTTTTTGAAATGTAAAAAAAGTATTTGCAGAACAACCCAAGAGAATTCCTTTAGGGTTTATGGCTGGCTGGGACAGCTATGTTTGCTGTACACACAGCAAGTCAAAAAAAAAAAAAAAAAAAGCCAGAAAAATCTCATCCAGAAATGTTTGTCCAGTGGCACATGGCTACTACTCAGATGAACTCTGAGGTGAACAACTGCACCTCAGCACTCAGGAACAGGAAATGATACAATTTGCCAAGAAACCAAAGTAATTCTTACCTAAGGAAATGGCAAGCCTACCACTGGCATTGCTGATTTTGGGGGTACGCTCTGAGGTTAGGTTTTCAGCCACAGCCAGCTGTGGCCTGATGGGATAGCCACACCATCAGTCAGATGGGTGATACATATAACAACAGAAGGTTTTGCAGACTCCACCTGGGGGACCCAATCCTACTGAACAGTGAGTAATCAGATTTGGAGAGGCCAAATAACTAGGAAAGCATTTTTAGCGCCTTGTAAGATCAAACATTGTTTACTGTAGTTGAATTCTGGTTGGGGTAGACAGTCACCTTTTAGTGTCAGTGATGTATTTCAAAGAGGAAACATTTTGTGGCATTATAATCTCAAACTTTTGTTTGAAAGAAATCTCAATAGCATCTCATATGATATGCTTTGTTGTGTTCAGAACAAAAACATTGCTTACTTCTGACATTTCAACCTTTTAAGTGTAAATTATTCTGCTGAAATTTTTACTAAGTTATTAAGTGCAGACCAAAGTTATTAAATAATTAATTTGTCTTTTAGAATGACAAATGGTATTGAGTGATGAGTGGTTGAATGAGCAAGGTCTGAATTGCAGGCTTTTCCATTAAAGATACCAGACAAATGAAGACACGAGTGAAATGAGGGTCCAACATCAAGCACATTTTGTGAAGACTAAAGGAGATGAGTGGTTCTAAAAGGAAAGCAGGAAAAGAATGACTAGGAATAAAGAAAAAAGATACATTGTGAGTACAGTCTTTCCTCTAAGAGCATTGTGCACATCATTTTACTCTAAGATTGCTTTTCACAAGCACATTGCTGAGTAACCTTTTATGATCTAATGAAAGAAGTCCATACCTTTCCTGATCCCTCCATCAGTAGCACACGTGTAATCACCTGTCGTCAGTAGGAAACATGTTCCCCCTCTTCTGTTTTTGTCTCTTGTGCTAGAGCGTCTGATGGGAGGGAGCCTTTCACCAGGTGAGAGTGGCTGCTCACTTCCTGCACTGTCTTCACCTGATAACACTGGTTAAAGCACCATGCCCATTTACAGACAATAATGAATGAGGAAATGAGACATCACAAAGAGCTTACGCTGAATGCCGGATATTCCCATCACTCAAAAAATAATTATAAGGTAAATCATTAGAAGAAAACAAGATTGCAATTCACCATTATTAATCAGTACAAAATGGCAAAAAGTATATTTTTTACTCAAGAACAAATGATCTTTTGACTTTCCTGTTCTCCTTTTAAATCTCATATGAAGTTATACTAAACTAACACGAAATAAGAAATAACCAAACCAAGGCTCAGTTAGTTGCCCTTTACGGACTGTAACTTTTTGGGGTACAGTCAGCCTTGGATATTTCAAACAAGTATCTACTATTTTGGCTGTCCTTTTTGCTCAGCAAGAGGTCATGTTAGTAATTTTTTTGCTTAGAATATGTTGGTTAGCATATTTTAAAGACAACCCCTCCCCCAGAAGGGTTAAATTTTCAATATTTGGCACTAAAACCTGTTTAATAACACGCTTAGCTTTCATTTCTATACTTCTCATACTTGCACTGCTTGTCATCATAAGTACCCAACATTTATGCTGTCTTTGGTCTCTGCAGTTTTTTTTGTCAAACAGCGAAACTCTTACCTCTCCTGATTTGGCACTCCCAAAGGACTCTCTTTTAAAATTATCTACTATTTCAGATTCAGGCCACACTTCAAGAAGAAAATCTCTGCTCAGTACAGCACGTAACAGGTAATGGCACGTTACTGGCTTCAGCTTTACCTTTGCATTTAAACCTGAGCATGTGTTTTTCTGAACTGGTAATGCAAAGGGCTGTATTCAGCCTTGAAGTTTTGCACAGAATTCCTAGTGACTCTAATAGCATTCTCTGCCAGAAATAAAGCTACGGTGCACGACGTGAGCAGTAGCACTACTGAAGAGAAAGTTAACACTTTAAAATGGCTCCTTTTTGCACAGCTGCTTTCTCTCTATACTTCAAGGATTATAGCGCCTTGTAGATAAAGCTGCAGACACAGAAAAGTGTCTCTTTGCTCTGATCACACTGAGCCTCCTCCATTCTGGCATACCTTTAGCAGGACCTGATGGCATGAAAAAGCTGTTATGATTTACACTTTAAAGATGTTGTCTGAAAGTGGCTATCAGTCAAAGCACTGTAAAACTAACTATATTCCACCCTCTGTGTGAGTCCTTTTAAGGGCTTCCATCCTCTTAAATATATTTAGGATGTTCAAAAAGCTGTGTTAACTTTGTGTGTGAACACTTGCTCGGAGACTGAAACCGAGCTTCTTTGAACATAAATGCTTTTCAGTAACAGAGCAATGGACCAAAGACAGATATTGTTCAGAGACCGATTTTCCAGACTCTTTTTAAAAAATAAATTTCAATTACTGAATGACACCAGTCATGAGTGGTTTTGCTCTTATTATCCTCTAGCAGCTTTCCAACGGGAGTCTAATGACTGGTATGTGAGTTTTGTAATCAGATTGTGCTTGGCTCAAGAATAAATACATTCAAGAAACAAACAAAAAAATTCTTGCTGCTAAAAATTTAATTATACGGAGAGATAAAATTTACTTTTTAATTTGAAGAGATGGAATATGGGGCAGTGGCTTGGAGGGTCAGAGGCTGTCATTTGATATGCATTTTCACAGCGATTAGTACAAAATACTCCTTATCCACCATTTGGAACTCTAACAAAGAAGGTAATATAAATCATAAAAATCAACACTAATAACAATGATGTTGCTAGGGGCTGTCATTTTCATTTTTCTTGACAAACTTTACATCAGCTATGCTATTATCATTCAATTAATAGTAAATATCATGCAATGTCTCATCTAACACAGACGAAGGGGGTTCTTCTAGCCAGGGAAGCAGAATGCCAAATGGAAAGAAAGCTAGAAAGAGAATTTATTCTTATTTCCTTTGAGTGCTGGGCTTTGGATGTAAAGCACCTGCTCCTTTTAAATGACTGCTTCTTTGTAGGATCTTGCTTAACAGGCCACGATGTGGCACAGGCAAAGCTGACACAAGAGACAGACACTGAGGCAAAACACCATGGAGTCCAACAGGGTGGGACACGGTGGCTGCTCAAATAGTCACAGTCATGCAGAAAAACAAGAAACATCCATACGACGCAACAAACAACAGGCAAAAGAAAAGGTTGATTTAAGAGCAAGCAAAACTGTATAGACCAGCTACATAGAGGTTTGGGAACACCGCTATACCTATTTCGTCCTCTATGAGACTGACACACGCAAACACTGGAGGGGAGAAGGATGGGAGCTATGTCTTCTCATGGCAGAAAGACTGGCCGCTTTCTGACCCCTACCAAACATACTGGTCTATAAAGTGTTTTCAAAGGACATGCATTTCCAGTGGGGTCCTACCTGATGATCTGTTGTGCTCCATCAGCTGGTTGTCCTTGCCCAGGCAGATGTCACCCTGTGTGCTATTGCAGGCCATGTTCAAGTCTGTCTTGCAGAAGGTGGGCGAGCTGGCTTGAGGAGCAGGAGGGATGTGCTTCTTCCGCTTCCTTGGCAGTTTCTGCTTTGCCATGGCCAGGGAGTAGTACATCCCAAAATTGTTGACTATCACAGGCACGGGCATGGCTATGGTGAGCACACCTGCCAGTGCACAGAGGGCTCCCACCAGCATGCCTGACCAAGTCCGTGGATACATATCCCCATAACCCAGGGTGGTCATGGTGACTACAGCCCACCAGAAGCCAATAGGGATATTTTTGAACTGTGTGTGCTCACTCGCTGATGGGTCATTAGGCTGGGCTCCCACCCGTTCTGCGTAGTAGATCATGGTGGCAAATATCAAAACACCCAGTGCCAGGAATATGATCAGCAACAAAAATTCGTTGGTGCTGGCTCGCAGAGTGTGGCCCAGCACCCTGAGGCCGACAAAGTGCCGCGTGAGCTTGAAGATTCGCAGGATCCTCACGAACCTTACCACCCTGAGGAAACCAAGCACGTCCTTAGCAGCTTTGGAGGAGAGCCCGCTCAGGCCCACTTCTAGGTAAAAGGGCAGGATGGCCACAAAGTCAATGATATTCAAGAGGTTTTTGATGAATTCAAGTTTGTTGGGGGAAAAAATAACGCGTACTAAAAATTCAAATGTAAACCATACCACACAGACGCCTTCCACATACGTCAGGGCAGGATCTGTCTCAATTTCATACTGTAGCACAGCTTCTGTCCCATTGACGACCTGCTCAGTTTTGTTTATAATAGTATTGAAAGCCTCATGCGTCTCCAGGCAAAAGGTTGTGATAGAAACTAGGATGAAGAATAAAGAGGCAAAGGCGATGAACTGGAACAGAAAGAAGGAAGAGAGACATCAGAACCACACATCTCTTCACGTTAATACTAACAATGTCAGCGATCATTATAAATCTTTTACTGATTCATCCCAAATGATTCACAAATCCATATGCATAAAACTTTGCATCTAGGCCAGAGGAGAGCAGCAGACAGCTCCCACACGTAGGCCAGGAGTCTGGCAGCAGGAGAAGTCTTGGTGATGGACACCATGACAGGCTGCAACTCACTCAGAAAGTTGCAACAATTCTTTAATCCTTGTTAAATCATCTGAAGTCCATTCCATTGTCAAGGTGCCTTACAAACAGCCCCCATACACACCAACCACAGCAAGATTTGAGGCTGTCCACCTCTCACATAGTGGAAAACGGGGCCGGTCCCAATGGTTTTGAGATTATGGTTCAAGAATTCACACCTGGCCTGAAGGGCACCTCAGAGGGTCCTAGGAACAGATCCAAGCACCAGGTTTCCTTTGGATTTTCAACGATTCACAAACACAGGATATTTACTGATAGCAAATGCCTTCTGTGTTACAGGTAGAGTTGGTTGAACAGCTTGTTATGTTAGCAGTCATCCATCATTCATACTCTTAGGCAGGACTAAGAGTAAACTTAGCAGAACCTCTCTCACTGAGAGAGGCAGCGCTTTGCCAGCGTGTTAGGATCCACAATCCTGCTATCAGAGTCACAAAACCAGGACAATCTGAACAAATAGGGAAATACAAATTCAGTTCTAGTAGAGGCACATGAATAGATAAAATACAGTTACATAACGCAGAGACAGCCCTTGCAGAGGCTTGTTAAGGACTTACAAAATATTTATTGCCTGATCTTCAACCCAGCCATCACAGTTAAGCCTTGAATAAAACAGAACACCGAGGACAGGATTCATAAAAATTAACACTGAGCCAAACAGCTAGAGGGGGACATAAACTTTCTAACACCCAGTAAAATGCACCAAATTAAAAGGCGTTTTGAGGGCAGTTGCTACAATGGTTAACTTCTTTTAAGTGACAATACATTACCACCGTGTTAGCACTCCAACAGCAATGGTGTGGCACATGAATACATGATGTGTTTAAATCCCTCCCCGAGCCAGGATTGATAACATGTTATCAATCTGTTTGTTATTCTGGATTTTCAGCTTAATAGACTTTTTTATAGCCAGTATTATCCTGGAAAAAAACTCCCTAAAGACTTGGAATATTTTAGGCAGCGTTAGGGGCCCAAAGAGACAAAAAAATGCATAAACAGGTTTTGGAAAATATCTAGTGCCTATGTGCTACCTCACATATCTAGCAGCTTGAAATTTTAATAATATCAAGAAACACATTTCTTTCAAAATGGCAGCAAATTACTTTTGGCTTTGGATTCCTATAATTTTAAACTGTGACTTGCTATTAAAACAAAAATATGTGATAGGGAACTCAGAGCTTAAGGCAGGCTCTTCATAATTTTTAATATTATTTATTTTAGTAAATAAATAATGTATTTTATGTTTCCCTTAATACTACTTACAAATCACTCAGGATATCACACTTTTAATCTGTTAATTCCCAATCTGAAACTGAGTACCTTAAAGAAGTTCAACAAGTAGAAAAAATATCATATTCTCTACCATCACCCGACTGGAAAGGGCAGCTTACAGTCCGGGTTCCCATCGTACAGGCAAGAGAAAATGTGGCAGCAGGATGCTGGTATGTTCCCACACCAAAATCTTGAATCTCATTGAAAAAATTGTGGTTATAACGGAGACAGAACAGCAGCCATAAGCAAGAATGCCTCTGTTATGTCACTTTAATCCAGGCTGCAACACTGCGGCAAAACTGATCTTGCATACTTTGGGTATCAATCACTGAATTTAGTATTAGCATTCAGATTTAGTATTATGTGCCACAGGAGTTCATTTGGGCTGGTAGAATATTGAATGGTTGCATTTTTCTAACACAGAACATTAGTTAGAAAACAAAATGTCTCTACAACCAGTAGAGAGAATTGCTTTTATTCTGAGAAACAAGTTTAAATGAAGGCCTGGCAAATTTATTATATTCAGGCTCACAATATATATCTATCTCTCAAAAAAACCCCATGTTTCTACCTCTATTAGAGATTTGTAGCTTGTTTATAGCTTCCTTTCCTCAATCAATTAAACAGTTATTACACCAAGCCCCTCAATTACAAATGCTCTAAATCTGTTATCTTTCCAAAAGGACTGACTCAGGGACTGAACTGAACACTTATAATCCAGTCTGAACTTCTAGTCACGAGCCTAAGCAAAAAATCTTACCCTGTCTGGCTGATTTTTACCAAACAGACTTTTCTGCCTTTGTCTTAACTAGTGTCATGGCTTAACCCCAGCCAGCAACTCAGCACCACCCAGCCGCTCGCTCACTCCCCATCCCGGTGGGATGGGGGAGAGAATCAGAAGGGTAAGAGTGAGAAAACTCATGGGTTGAGATAAAGGCAGTTTAATAGGTAATGCAAAAGCCGTGTACACAAGCAAAGCAAAACAAGGAATTTATTTCTTGCTTTCCATCGGCAGGCAGGTGTTCAGCCATCTCCAGGAAAGCAGGGCTCCGTCATGGGTAACGGTTACTGGGGAAGACAGACGCCATTACTCTCAGCGCCCTCCTCTTCCTTCTTCTACCCCAGCTTTATGAGCTGAGCATGACGTCATGTGGTCTGGAATAGCCCTTTGGTCAGTTGGGGTCAGCTGTCCTGGCTGTGCCCCCTCCCAGCTTCTTGTGCACCCCCAGCCTCCTCGCTGGTGGGGTGGGGTGAGGAGAAGAAAAGGCCTTGACCTTGTGTAAGCCCTGCTCACCAGTAACAAAAACATCCCTGTGTTATCAACACTGTTTTCAGCATAAATCCAAGACATAGCCCCATACCAACTACTATGAAGAATAACTCTATCCCAGCCTAAACCAGCACAACTACAAAATTGCTGCACATTCATAGCTCATTTTTTCCTGGCACCTGACACCAATGTACATAAAAAAAAGCCTCAGTCTTGTGTGAGAGAACTAGAGTCAGCAAATACAACCAGATTTATATATCCTAAGTGAATTAATCTTAGCAGATCATTGCAAAACCCCTCTACAACATGGATAGAGAATTTATCAAACTCTAAGCCACCGGTGGGCTAAGAATGACCCTTGGGAGGCATCTAGAGCATCCTGCAGCATCTTTCTACACAGTGAAGGTGGGAAAAAGCAAACAAATTTGTGGAGGTTGAGGATCACTGACGTTAAGTCAGCACTATAGTTTTCAACCTGGGTGGGAACTTTTAACAGATAAAATATTGGGTAACCTCTTTAACAGCAACACTTTGGCGGTTTTAGACAACGGCGAACATTTTTTGGTCTGAAAAGAACAGAAAATTACACTCAACCTAGCCAAACTAAAAATTACCAACAACTCAGATACAATAAGGATGAACTGTGAGTTCAACAGGGCACTGAATCTAACAGTATGCAAATAATTACCACCTGTTTCTGGGCTGTATTTCAGAAAGAGTCCATTCTGCTTCAGATCCTTTCTAAAATAATGCCAAATTCCAAGGGATTAACTACAGGTAGAACTGCCTGACAAGCTATGTATTACTGTTTTGCTCAACGTTGACACTGTGAAAGGCTACAGTGCAGCTGGAAGTCTGCACGTGGCAAAGCAGATTGAAATTTTTGACTGTGCACCTACATTCAATGGTGCTTTATTTTCCCTGAAGGAAAAAGACATTCAGTCATTTCCAAAATCTGCTGAGTATCCTACTTGGTTATCCGAAAGACAATCGTCTTTCAGAGGTTAGGAAAAAGGCAAAAAAAAGCTATTAATCTGGTGACAGATTTCTTGGTAATCCCGCAATTTCCATTCATAGCAATATAAAACTACATGTACACATTTCACCACGCACACAATAGCACATACATGACTGCTTTTGAGCAAAGACACTCATTCCTTTTGTCTCTTGTTGTGCTTTGTTTTAAAATATAAACTCCTTGGATCAGGACATTCTGGACAGAGCTTGCACAGCACCTAGCATGGTGAAACCTCATACACTAGAAGACCTACAATGTGATTGCAATAGTCAGAGGGTTCAGAGAACATGCAAGAAGAAAACGCAACGGACAATGCAAGAAGGAACATTTTATCAGTCAAAGAAAAATCCTTAGGGATTTACTTTATATTAACAAAGATATTTCCTTAGTATTATATTACATAATACCAGGCAATGTGTTGAAAAGACTCTAGCATGTTTTTCACAAACAGTTGTGATGATAGAAATGAAATTAAGTCATGTGCTATTCTCACTTTATGCCTTCCTTCTGCTTCATCCTAATTGCATGTTCTCTCGTTTTGAAGGCAATGAGCCTCTAAAAGCATATCAATTTCTGTTCATGTGGGCAAGCACCGTTTTTCAGACAAAGTCGGTACAGATCCAAACTCCCATATTCTCTGGTGAACGGGACCAACCAAGTTCTATTCCTCAGTCCTGCTAATGTCCACAATAACTGGGGTACCAAGCACAACTTTTTGGTTTGTTTTTTTTTTTTTTTTTAATGAAGCACACAAATCTAAAAGGAGTTAGCCTGATCATCATTTCAGAAAGATCACAGCAAGAGACAATTTTTTTGTTTGAATCATTAGCTACCTTTCACTGTGAGAAGTCCTGAAAACTTAGGTTTTGACTAGTTGCAAGACAAATTCAGCCTTGGTATACAGTAAGACAGCTTCATCGACCCCCTTTTTTAAGCCAAAGATTGTGGCCCAAGCACATGGCTTGAAACTCTTGAGAAAAAAAGCTGAAGAAAAAATTTCCAAATAAGATACAAATAATCAGCATCCTTTTCTCATTTCTTAAAGGTTTTAAAACAGTAGTTGTTTCTTGTTTATTTCAATGGGTGAGATAAAATTATCATTCTTCATTTAGGTTTTCTTTTTTTCCCCTCAGGGACAACACTTTTCTAAGTGAGAGAATGGTTGTACAGACACTCCAGGGCCACCAAACCAGCCTTTTTCAAAATTAAAATTAATACAAATTGAATTAATAAAAAGTTCAGTTGATTTTTGCCAGAAGAGAGCAGTTAAAAGTTACAAAAATGTTCAGTATGTAATAGACAGCATGCAGAATATTCCTTATTAAGCAGTTAAAGCTCTCAGTAGGCTGCTGATTCCCTCTGCTCACATTTTGAAGGCAGTGTGCACCCGATTTTGTTCATGCGTGTCGGCATCACATTTCAGACAACGGTACAGATTCCAGCTCCCAGCTCCTCTAGTTGATGGGATCACCAGCCCAGCTCTGTTTCCAAGTCCTACTAATGTTCATGGTTAAGTGGATTAATCATCTACAACTTGATTTTTAATGAAGCCCATAAATCTAAAGTGAGTGTCAGATACCTGCAGATAACCTGTTGGAAGTAGAAAAGTTTATAATTCCTATTTTGAATTCAGTGTCCCACGAGGAACTGAGTTGCTCAGAGTTTAAAGCAACTTCAAAAATTACAGCCAATTCTAGAACTGGAAATTGAGCAGTCTGTGGATTATCAGCACTTCTGTGCGTCCAACATCATGTTTTACCTTGCACAAGGCTCCTAAAGTGTCTTGAAGAAATTAAGGTCACTTTAAAAATTGTGGCCACAAGTGACCTGACAATAGTCTCATAGACCATGTCTGGATTTCACAGGAGGAAAAGCCGCCTGGTCAGAGGATGCTGTGGCTCGCATCTAACCCACCTGCCCAAGTTTCCTTTCCAACGCAAACCTAGACATGGGACTGGTTGCACAACTTGTCGTTGTCTTGTGATGGAGCCAGGGCCTGACTTTAGTCATTCTAAACTTTATCAGCTTAGGCACAGCCCACATAAAACATCCACAGAGCTAGAAATTGATCCTCACACTCAGGTGCGTTATTCACATTCATAAAATCAGACACATACTGCTCCATATTCAAGATATGCTTTGTCTGTCCATCCCACACCCTTACAACAAGCAATTTCTACACATTTTTTAGTATTCCAAGATGGATAGGTCATAGGCAGTGAAGAGGTTAATGCACAGTTAATTGTTGGTAATCGCAGTTGCCCTTACTTCTTATTTTGTAGTTAAGTTTTGAAAAAAATCTCTCAGCATTTTCCCAGAGTCTGTATCCTGTCTGCGTACAACTTGTTCTGGAGTTGGATCTCAACACCTCCTCCTTCGACTCCCCTCGCTGTGTAATGTATATTTTCTAACATGAGTATTCAATAGCAGCTTTTAAGGTTCGGTTAGTTTATTTGAGTTTCATTCCAGGACTTAGAAGGCTTGCCCTTGACACACTTGACTACAGAAAAGGAAAACTACTGAATATTTAATAAGCCCTTGGAAATACAACATTTAATATTCTCTAATGCAGGTACAGAATTGCCTTTAAAGAAAAAAGATGACAATGTTGCTTTAAATAAATATCTTCACAGGCACATTATGAGACTTGATACATGCATGTTGATGGAATTTACAACAATTTTAAAACCCCAATAATCCTCCCCACCACACTCAGTAGACTAAAAATACAACTATAGGGACACCGTCACAAAGAAGAGATTGTGTTTTATTTCTTAAAGAAACCAACTTTGACACCTTGCTCACTATTGAAACCAAGATCATGCTTTCATTACAAAAGATGAGAATTTACTGAATGACTTAACTTTTCCTGGCCAAAAAAGAGGGGGAGAGTTTCCACAATCACGAGCTGTTTGCTTTTCTGCTAGATCATTTGTGATAAACATAACCCTCAAAACAGAGTAAATTTTCTGTTGGATAAGAAAATACTTAATAGGAAAGCAGTATTTTTTTTAATGTCATACTCATTTTGAAAAATAAAATATTTCCATACTTTGGAGTTTTAAAAATTATTTCCAGTGACATCTGTTCGCATCTGCTAGTTTAAGGCTCACCTTTTCATCGTTAAGAATATGATACAAATTATCTGAAAAAATAACTGATTCGGTTTCTTCATCATACTAACCCTCTGACCACAAGAAGTAGGCTAATCTATGCATTAAACACATCCAAACTCATTGACTGCAAAAATTTAGTCAGATATATTAATTAAAAAACTCTATTTTATAATTTTTCTTCATAGGTACTCTAAGACTCATTGATCAACCCTCTTTCTTAGAATAAGACAGTTATAAGTGGTTATACCAATATTAAATGCTCCCGTCATAAACATTATAATCTGATATTGACTCTTTTTTTCTCTCAAGGTTCAGGAAATAAAAGACTTTGTTCCTCTAAATCTTCCATATATTTGTCCCATAATAGTCTCCACAAGCCTTTTTTATTCTTCCAGGAATTCAAACCCCCAGTTACTTTGTGGAATCCCCCTAGTTCTGTAGGAGTGAGACCCAGTCAAACAGGGAACGAAGCCAATGTCACGTACTGTTTCCAATCAGTCACAACTAACTTGTGATGCTGATTTTTTAATCTAGTTTTATAGCTGCTTAGTCATATAAAAGCAAAGTCTTAAAAAAAAATCCCATAAAACTTCCAATCAATTTGAGGGATTTAGGTGTTAAATGAAAATATGACTTGACTATAGATGTTATTTAAGCAGAAAAAGAAACTGCATTTGTAAAGTACATGTCATGCTTCACTAATGAGTAGCAAGTAACACTGGAATGAAAACACAGAATTAGATAGCACTTCCAGCTTTAAAGAGAGTTGTCTCTGTGTTTAGATTTGACAGATTGTCCTCATTTCTGAGTTTAACACGATAGCTTTTTCCCTCTGTTTAATTTCGTCTGACTATCAGGTGACTTTTAAAATCATAATGTGATTTCAGAATGAGGTCTTGTGATGGCCTTACCTCTTTGTATGGCTTAATGTTCTGTGGGGTGAAATTTAAATATTAACGTTCATTTTACACAAACCTAAATATCTCATTAAACAGATCATCAGTCTCTTCACGACTCTATTTCTCAAAGTTGCTATTCTTCCTCAGCTATAAGCGCCCCTTGGAAAATTATCATTTTACACACACACAAAAAAAGGAAAAGTCACATATGGTTTTATGGTGTGACGCATTTTCACTGCATTGCATCTGTGTATATTGAGTAAGAAACCAAATGTCATCAGTAGCTACTAAACAAACTACTGGCATTTGAAGTATAAACTCAAGGCAAATATACTATCAGTTTGCTTCATCACTCATAAATCATAATCTCTCACATTATCACTCTCCAAAGATGAAGGAGTGGATACAGACACAGCATTTTAAATGAAGCTTCAAGGGAAAAACAAAAATATGATACATGAAGTATCAGGCACTAAGACCAATTTAATGTCTCTCAAAATCTGTAACTCCTCCTCCTCTTGGGGGATAAGGTGGAATGTCAGCATTAAACTGTTTTTTACATGTCTACATAAAGATTTAACAGCCCAGCCTTAGCATCCTAATTGGGAAACTCTGGCCGTAATAATTTCTCAACCAACATCGAGCCACGGTTGGTAGAGTTCTTGCCAATATTTTTGTTTTCATCCTATGAAAGTAAAGTTTACTCTTTTCAAATCCCCAGGACAGCTCTTCCTCGTTTGTGCTCTCTCCTGCTATCATTATTTGGCATTCAATTTAATGGTTAACATTCTGCTGCTACAATTCTACGCAGTCATATTTGAATGAAAAAGTCTATATATCAATACACTTTTATTGACATACCGTTTAAGAACAGCCTATAAGTAATATGCTATGCATAGAGTTATAGTGCGGGAGTATTTACAGCTCAGACTGGCTACCATCTGTACGTAGTAGTGGGAACACAAATGTTCTCTTGCTTGCTCATTCTCTTCCCATTTGTTGAAATTTTACAAAGAAGTTGTCTTTCATTACCAGCTGGAGCACAAACAAAAAGGTTACAAATGCCTCTTTTCATATTCAGAAATCCAGGTCTGCAATTAAGTCACTCTAACTCAGCTGTCAGGTAAATCACCAGTCTGACACCAGTTTGACCCAGATAATATCTGACTCAACAAATCTTAGGCACATCTACATTTTAAAGCAGATCATAAAGAAAACCAGAGTTACAAATTATGCTGCATTTTAATTGCATTTAAGTGCCGAGTATCTTCCCAAAGCATTCAAAACTGATTTACAAACTTATCCAGATATAGACACACGTTCTGCTGCTAAGCGTGGAAAACCTTGCCTCTGCTAGGCAACTGGAAAGAAGATGTGACAGTGTGTTTCAGTGGTGGGGCCACACTTCATGCAGTGGGAGTCCCCGGGACAGGACTGATCTGCTGCCCAGGACATTCCCTTGTACTCCATCCCCAGTTGCCACACGTCCAAGAAAATTACTGATTTCCTCAATGACCAGTGCTGTTTCCCACTAGCAAATCAAAATCATCAGACTTCGTTGCCCCATTGAGCAGCTAAGTCAAAGATGTTGTACTGACACACAACATATATCCCACTGCCTGTTTTTTCCTCCTGAAGACTCAGCAGAACTGCTTGAAAAGCAATTATACTGCCTCCAGAAGCTTTCTTTTCCCATCCACTTGAATTTATCAAGCTTGTTTCACTTCTGATCTTTCTGAGCTGTGAGTATTGTGTGTATTGCAGCAATGTTTCAGGTTTTACAGCCAGCTGTGCTGACTTTTTTAACTAGACTTGGCATTTATATTCTAGCAATCATTTTTTAAAAAAGGCATCAGCAAGGCTCACTTTGACCTTGCTTTATTGAAAAGGTTTGCATGGTTACATGGCCTGATAAGCAAACCGCTGCCACTCATTCATTAAACATTGCTATAAACCTATGAACTCAAAAAGGCAAAATATTTCTAGCCGCTGCAAAAATGCAATGGATGTTCCTCCTGGAGTCAAGGCAAGGTGAGAAAAAGAGGAATTCTCAGTCCATATTCTGCATCTGGTATCAGACATTCAGAGGCTGCTTATTACTAAAAAAGCAGCTTCCAAAAAGAAGCTAAAATTCGCAGAAGGGCTGAAGAAGGCAGATTTTGAAGGACCCATTTCAGCCAACCCCAAATTTACCTGCTGAGTCGAATTAGCCTCTCTGTACGCTTTGTTTCTCTTCCCTAGACTACCCGCTGTCCACACCATTACAGCAGAGATTAGGTTCTGGGACCTGGCAACTTGAAATACCACACAGGCAGTATCTTTCTTTCTGCACTTGATTTGTCATGAAAAG
Source organism: Egretta garzetta (assembly GCF_000687185.1). NCBI lineage: Eukaryota > Metazoa > Chordata > Aves > Pelecaniformes > Ardeidae > Egretta > Egretta garzetta. Next base: position 2,808,713 of record NW_009260774.1, read on the forward strand.
GTTTCATTTGGCTCGATGGGTTAAAACTGGGAAAAAAAATCTTCACTGGAATACTATTTATTATTAATAGACTTTCACACCCCTGCAGACAAATGGAGAAAAGAGAGAAATTCTTACGAAGACAAATTCATGAAAATTCCATTGTAATGTAGTTTCCCTAGTACATAAATCTCATGTCCGTTAAAATTACAGAAACATTTTCAGCCCTATCATCTCTGTCTCACTTAAGCACTTAGCCTCATTTATGTCTGCTTTTTCTCTCACTCAAAACAAATCCGATGGCCTAATTTAAAATTACACGTGGGCAAATTTAGAAAACTTTAAGATTTTGAGGTTTGACATCCATTAAGATTTGTAATAGAGCCCATCTTAGCTTTCACCAGAGAAGCCTTAAAACCAAACCATATAACCTTGTTTTGCCATCCCAAATCTAATCAAAACATACTGGAATTATTTACAAGTTTTCCAGGCCTCTGTCTTTCCTGTACAACATAATAAGACTGGTACTGCAAGTGCTGGAATAGAAATTACCAAGCTACTTCTTAAAAATTGAAGGGACGGAGCCATTTCCAAGATACTCAAAAGTGTATGCAGAGCCTTCAAACAGCTGATTACCAGGTCTCTTTTGACTGGAAGCTCTTTCTTCCTTATACTAATTAAGCAGCATTGGTTTAATTTTTCATTCACCAAAGTAATAAAATAGAGTTGATATTAACTGGTAAACCTGTTTCATAATTGCAAATTAATTACAGGAAAGCAAGACCATAATGAATAGGCTACCTAGACTATGGCATTGCCTAAATCTTAGTTGCTTGGCATGGTAGCTTCTGATGCAGCAGGCTTTGTAGAGTAACCTAGATTTAATAAAAGCAAATGATGAACCCAGAAACTTCATCCTATGTCTTCTTACAGGAACTGCCACAGTTGCAATCCGGGAGACAAAACTCCCCTGCCATTTGCTCTAGCAGGGTAGCCAACAACAGGAGTAGTTTAACTGACTCATGGTAGAGCACACAGTGCAGAGACTCAGCAGGCTCAAGCTCCCTGGTTCTGACATGAAAAGCCTCTAGGGCCTACAGATGTTTTTCCCTATGTGGCCATAGCTTGCTCCTTTCTGTGTTTCAGACTCCAGCATGTCCCTGCCCTGGTATTGTCTCTTCCCTGTCCTTCACTCCCTTTCTCAACCCCAGCTCTACTCTTCAGGTTTATTGTTGGACCCTAGATTTTCCTCCTATCTTTTTCTGAGCAACTTGTTCTTACCTTATTTGTATATCCATGTCCTGTATCTCCAGTCACTCCTTATTTTCATACACAGCTCTGTCTCCAGAGCTGATGTGCCTCCCCTCTTCCAGCGTCCTCCTCCGGCCTCAGCCTTCATGTCACATGCTACCCTCTCTCTTTGTCCCAGGCTGTTTGCTCACCCAACCCTGTTTTCCTCCTAGTCTCAACTTCTGCATCATTCCACTTCCCTCCTCATTTCTGGAGGATCTTCAAGCCCTTCTTCTCTGACATGAACCACAACCACCTTCTTGCTCCCCATCTCCAAAAGCAACTTCATCTTCCTTTTGCTCCAGTGCTGATACCACCTCATGCTCCCCTGGTCCAGCCACTCTCAGGTATCTTTTCTGCTTCCACTCACAACCTCATCAGGATTTTTATGCAAGTATACTCTCCCTGTGTGGTTTCTGTGACTGTTGCATGTGAATCTGAAGGGCACACATGCCTGCAAACATCTGCTTTTTCCAACCAAATTACTGGTCTAATGAGAGATATTATTTCTTCCTCCAAACCTGGCCTCACTTTGAGGCTGAAGGCTTCCTCCCCCACATCAGCTAGATGCCAGGAAAGCGGAAGGGAGCATAGGATAAATGCTGACCTTAATTAAACAAATCTACTGTCTAATAAAATTAAAACAGATCCACTTCAGAAGATTTATGCCTTTCTATAATCAAATCACTGGACAGTCTACAAAATAAAACCAGTATCTCAGCTTTAACCTTTTCCTAGGCCAGACAGGACAGTGTCCTTGGAATTCCTCCAAGGTCTCACAGGAGCCTCTGAAAGTTTTTTAAGATTTAAAAAAAAAAAAATTGAGATATCTAAATTGATGAACTGTGTACCCTAACACTCTGGTACTGCTGAAAGAGTGAGGCACTTGGAGAAGAGTTTGAGGTCAGAAGGGCGTTTTTATGAGAGGGGGAAGGTAAGGCTGTTAAAGCTCCTGTGCATGATGTATGTGAATATGTTTCAAGCTCACAACACAATCACATAGATCAAAGCTAAATTTAGAGACAGTGAATTATTCATTGCAACAGTAGTCAGCTAGGCTTATCCGGACTCTCAGGAACTGAGCACATCACCCCAGACAGCACTAGTTCATATATACACATTGGTTTTTCAGATCTACCTTTTGGCTCCATAGTACAAAAAAAATTGCATTGGTCAACCAGTTACCCAGAATCTTGTTGAAGTTTTTCCTGAAGATAGGTAAAAAAACTATATGTAGCTTACTTGCAGTTTTTAATAATACGTTAAAATTCCACTTACCCCTCCCTGTCGCCAGGGATGCAGAAGTGACACTTCAATTGAACTGAGAAAGGGAACGTAAGAAAGAGAAAAGCCACCAGTACTACAGTTATTAGGACACTCAGACAACTGTGACATTAAGATTTCATTCCTGCCCTGTTCAAAGCAGACACTTGAACTGAGATGAAAGATAGTTCAAGTCCCTCCTCTAGATACTAGGAGAAGCATGTTTAAGCATATGAAAAAGATTACACAAGTTTATGAGAGGGATTATATGACACTGGGCCTGTGATAACAGAGAATTGGACTCAAAGACCCAAGAGGCTCCTCCAGCCCTCTGTTCCAGTGAATATTTCCAAATCCAATTTACACATTTATTTAATACATAGATTATGTTCTAAGCTATTGCCGCTGCAAGCATTAACATTGAAGCTGCATACAGCACCATTTCAAATGTATTCCTATTATTTAATAGCATCCACATTGCCAACATTATTTAGCTTAAACATTCTCTTAGAGCTTTATCACCAGTTTGCTCTAGGGACTGACACTAATCCTTATAATCAGGGCTGGACTAATTAGCACAATGACAAATGCCAGTGATGTAAAAAAATTGCTAACAGCAGAAGAGCACCATACGGGACTTGCCTTGTCACCTCAGGAGAACCGAGGAACGAATTGCTGTGTCAAACCTGTCAATCCACCACAGCATATATTTCTTCAGAACCAGGTGCTGAGATGGACAAGAGCGTTCATCCCAATCCGGCAGATTTCAGAAGCAGCCTTCCCAACTTGCTGGAGAAAGTTTCTGTCTGTCTGCTGCACTTTTGCTTTTTATGATAACTCTTGTCTCTTTCAGAGGTATAACAGTTATTCAGAAAATAAGTATCTTTATCCTTTTCCTTGTGATTCTAAACCACACTTATTTATTTTTAACTTACTTTAATAGCTTACTTATGAAAAATCAATAGTAGAATATACACAGTGGACCCATTCCAGGATCTTTTTGATTAAATTCTCCACACAAAGGGGCATGGGAAGAAATATAAATTTAGTATAAACATTTGGACGGCCTGGGTGGCTAAAATTCATCTTCATTAAAGCAGCCAGCAGTATCTATACTTATCATTTATGCGTCGGAGTCAACATGCCATTGGAATTGGTTGAGATAGTTCTTTCTCCATGCCACTAGGATTTCGGGCTACCTGAAGGAAAAGAACTCTGCACTGGTTATAGTCTGAGCTGGTGTTTTTACAACGACCCTCACAGCAATGAAAGGCAACGTTTGTAGGATGCAGTGGGAACTTTGCATTGAGGGAATGGGGAAGACCAGAGGCAGTAAACCCCATGGTAAAGGGGGTCTTTGACATGACTTGAGATCTCACTGCTGATTACGCACAGAATAGGAACTCTCGAATCGCCACCGCTGCCACACCAGGCACACGGTGCTCATTAGAGACTGTGAATGTAATCTGCAGAAGGAGCGGCAGGCAATGCTGCACAGAGGCACATTTTGTGCTTTCCATTTCCAGTTTAAGGTCTACATGGGTTATTTGCTGCTGCCACATTCCCTTCAAGACTGGTTATGTCCATCTGCCTACTTCTCTTAAATAAGGAGCGGGTTACTTGTACGTGGAATTACAAGTGTTGTCGCTGCTGAAATATGCATGTGACATACCAGCAGAGGTCGGTCACTGGTGGTGTTTATGAAGTAGCAAACTGGGCTTTAGGGAACTCTGTGTTTTTTATTTCAGGCTTTGCAGTCCTGATTTGAAGGGTAATAAATTCTCTTTGTTTACATACCACTGACAGTCATACAACATCTTGTCAAAATGATGCATGCCAAGAAAAACAACTTTATTTAACAGCATACAAGCAGAGAAGTTTAGTGGCAGGCTCAGCCTTCATTTTCACCTTGTTTCTTCCGCTCTTTTTCATCAGTTCACCTACTCGCTCTTCTCTTACCATTCTGCAGTTCAAGATGTAGAATATGAAGATAAGCCATTTCATCACGAATTTTCCAGTTGGTTTGCTGCTTCAGGATTTGAATGAAAGCCCATTTTTTCTGGTGTCTAGTGAAATTTGCCCTGGTAACCCTTGGGTAAACTGAAAACACAATCAAAAAATTAGCAGGATGCTAGTGGCGACTGTGTTCTCTACAGCCTCCTAATTCCTAACAAAACCACTGTTATTCACAAACGATTCTTAACCATTAAGACTCTCTGTCCTTTAAGGTGTTCAGAATTACAACAGCTGCATTAAAACATCAGCCTTTATTCCGCTTGCAGTGTGCAGGATTACTTTGCCAAGCAAGAGCAGAGACACATCAAGAGACTGTATGTTGGCAAACTTGGAATACTGCTGCAAAGAGGAGCAAACTTAAATGCACCAGAGGGTTTTTTCTGGTTTGCAGCTCATGGCAGAGACAGGTCTTCTTTCTGCTTGATTTTAGGAATAAAAGTCTGCTTCTTCCTTTAGTAAAGAATACGCTATCATGCAAATGTCATCCCAGCCAGTGAGGTACTTCCCCTGCCCTCAACACATGAACACAAGAACAGCTCAAAAAAATATCATTCATGAGCAGGGTTTACCATGTATGCTATGTTTATAAGTATTTTTATAATGTATGTTATTTCCAGTTCAAATACAGATTGCTTATACGCTATTGTGTTTGACCTGCAGTTTTATAACAGGAACCTTCAGTGCACCACTCAGTGCAATTATGAGAATGGTCCCTAGGGAGAGACTGGTGTCAGATGAGCGTGATGCAGGACTCACACGAGGTACCAAGGTTGAGAGCAGCATGTCCAGTCAACAAACGGAAGAATGTTGCTACAAAGGGGATTTTTAGCATTGCAAGAAACTACAGTCATCTTATTTCACAACAGCGGTAGTGACTACTGTCTGCAAATCCAGTCCCCCTTTTCTCTAGAGGAAAACAATGAAAAGAGATGTTACTTGCTAAATTAAAATTAATAATAAAGAAACTCACCTGTACAGAATATTTTTCATTCACCCAGCTCAAGTACTCCAGAACAATCCGTGATACCATCTGTACTGTGTGGGCTGGGTCTGTGGATCCCAGGTGCTTCCAGTGCTTCCTGATCCTGAGCTCAATTCCATCTCACCATGGCAAGGGCAGGCAGCTCCCAGGTCACAGCACTGCTCCAGAGGTCCCAGTGCCAAAAAAAAGGACTATTTCTAGCTTCCTCATATGCAACAGAGATGAAAATCATTGAAGTTTAGATAGAAACAACCTGTCATCCACATGTCACAGGGAGCTTGGTTGCTTCCCAGACCTTTAGACCTCTCATTTCTCTGTCATTGTTAGATGAAATGAAAAAATCCTATACAGTGAATGTCATCCAGTTATAAGTTAATGTGTTTGGGTAAGTCCGTTGTGCTTTGGTTGGTTTGTTTCTCTTGGTCCAAATATACCCACTTGCGCCTGCTCCGTTGATGTGAAGGTGAACCCTCGATGCCAGGGCACGCTTTCCTCACTGGTGTCATATACAGCGGGAAATAAAAGCAGCACCCACTAACAACTCCAGCACATTTGCACATTACTGAGAGCATTTGGAGGGACTGCATAGTGCATAGTACTTTCATCGGCAAATCCTTGTGTGAAGACAAAGCCCCTTCCTTGGGCCATATGACAGATGCCCTCCAAACCTACACACTTGCATGTGAATAACACAATTCTAATAATATCTTCTTTATGCTGAATGTGGACAATGATATGTTACCCTGTTTATCCAAGGTAGTCTAAATACATGAATATGGCACTTAGGTCTTTTAAAACTTTCTGTGGCAGTGGATCTTCCGAGAACACTGAAAACTGTCAAACTTCTCGATCCCGCAAGTCTCAATATATTTTTGGGTGGGAGGACATAAAGAGGTCTTATACAACCTTTGGAAATGTTCCATTTTGAAAAATCATAATGTCTGGTCAACTCTCTTAGTACTAGCACATCATTCACATGCTGCTACTTTAATTTCTAAAATAATGCAATCCAAAAGGTGAAAAGCTGCAGTTATTCACAGAAAAAAATCTTTGTGAAATTTTCATTAGGAATTCCAGTCTCTCCAAGAGATCATTTAATTTCTGCTCTCCCATCTCCCTCCCCCAAAAGACATTTCCCACCAAAACACCCAGTAGCTGGGGTTTAGGATGCTCACAGGGGAGGTGAAAGACCCTGTTAAAGTCTCTAAGGAGTCAATCCATGCCCCAAACTGCACCCTCAGACTGATGTGGAGTCCACATTTCCTCGCCTGCCAAAGGGCTATGGAACAGACCGCAAAGCCCCAGAATATCATGAAACAAAATTCTTGTTTTCCAGTCAGCGATAACCATGATTTTATCCCAGTTCCTAGTGGGAAAGATTTGCTAACTGTAACACCCCAACATACTCTCTCTCTCTCTCTCTCTCTCTCTTTCATCTCCATCTCTTCTTTCTGCATCAAGCGCCATCTGAAGTGACAGACACGCAGACAATGCACCAGCCTTTTCAAACCCTACTGGGAAACACACTTGAAAGAAAAATATCAAAACCATCCAAAACCACACACAAAATACAATGGCATGCAATTAATTAACCTGTCAAGAGAGAAGCCGATATTATTGTTCTGATGAGTTTTTTAGATTGTGGGTTGCTTCCTCTTGCCAGGTGCAGCTGCAGTGATAGCAGGGGGGAAGCTCACAAAAATACTATACTGCCAACCCAGAACAAAAACTGGCCTTCAGACAAATGGCCCGGCCACGCGCTCACTGCTTACAAGAGCTTCTCTCCAGAAGAAATCAGACACAGAATGAGACAAAGCAAGGGTGGTTTTCTTTTTTCATTTTGCACAGCTGGTACTAATACTATTTCTATAATTTAAAAAATATGTTATTATAATAATAATTTAAAAAAAGTGGCTGGAGCTCAATCAAAGCCAAATATATGGAGCTTTTCAGGCTCAATCCTGTGAAATACTGAGCACGTCCTGCAGTGGGAACTAAGGATACTCAACAGAGGGAGAGATAAGCAGAACATAGGACTGGTCTGGTGAGGGCTGTTTGCCCAGACTCCCTGTAGGAAACATATGAATGAAGGAATCTGACAAAGCTCTTTAGCTTTATGGAAAATAAACCCAGTAGAAATCTCCGTTTGTACACACTGTTTCATCTGACACTCTTGGGCTTTTATCTCCATTTCTGAATGGGATTTACAGCAAACTTTATGTTAGTGCTTCCAGAGCTCATGCCTTGCTGTCATAGCTTTCCGGAAATTTTTTCACTTGATTAATGTTTCATCTACTCTTTCCTTTATTATATTATGTCCTAGTGCAGCCCTTACCCACAGCTACAGCTTTTGGTTTTTTTCTCAATCTTTAAAACTTTTCTGGGATTCAGAAAATTCTCTATGTCCCATGGCATTAAATCACTACCAAGATTAAGAGGCCTTGTTGAACAGTTGCCGCTACAAGTCTCCTTATTCTGGGGCCTTTCTTTTTCATAAATTCATTGTAGTTTATTCATAAGATAAATGAGTAGGAAACAGATAATCATTCAGGTACAGATAAGTGCAGTGCCAGGATGGGAGGTTCTCTGAAATAAAAAATAGTTATTTATGTATCATTCACTTTTTTGTCAGATTTCAGCCATGAAATTTCAGCTGAATCTCAACAGGCATCCTGGGGAACAGATACACATTATAGCCTGCGAACATATTCTAAAAGCTAGGTTCTGAAATTATGGATAGCAAGAAGTTGGGAAGAAAGAAATATTGTTTCTCTTAGAAGACTACTAACATGGAACAGGTTTTGAGAGTATTTTTGTAAAAAACAGGGTTATGGACAATTATGTCCCCAACTGAAGTATGTGTCAGGCCAGCTGCGATGGAGTTTCGCTGAGTGTAGGTCTATGTTAAAACATAAAGGAAGTTTTATTCCCCATGTCGCTTGTAGGGATTTCATTAAACATTTTGACTGCTGGCATGCTATCAAGTGATAGAATGCTTCAGATATGAAGTGATGAGCAACAGTGTGAAAATCTAAGTTTCACAGCTTCATATTCATTAACAGTTTATTTCAAATATATTAAAAATTATGCTGGATATGGACCAGAAAAAGCACTCAGATGTCTATTATTAAATCCTTTTTTTTAATCTAGCCCTGGCTAATGATCCAAATACTCAGATTTTAGAAACTGAGGATGAAGAAAGTTGGGAAGGTTTTTGTGCATTTGCAGAGAGACCTGTGCCTACCCTAGAAGGATTGATTGCTGGTATATTACATTACTCATTGTCACAAATCCATGACCACATCGGATAACCAGAACAGGAAAATAGGAAGTCACTACCTATACTGGTTGATTTATAGTATTTTTCTTATTTTATTTTACTTATCTGATAATAGTATGATGTGAAAACATGACTATATTTGTTTTCTGCTGTTCTGTGTTATTGAAACATGCACACTGCAAGCGGTTAAAAAGGCCACAATGTGACATTACCATAACTGATTTGGCACGTAAGGTTCTTGCACTTTCCAAGGAAAGAATATAGGAGAGGTGGAAAACTTCCCTTACGAAAGCAAAATGAGCTAAAATTCTGTGTAAAGAGAGCCAGATATTACAACATTTCAGGGTTTTTTGGCTGCAGAAATGACAATGGATAAAATTGGCTCATGCAAGATATGGTCATATAAGATTTACATACATCAACAGATGCACACGGAGATCAGAAGCAGCCCATTTGAAAATTTAGGCCCATGAAACATAATAGAAGGCAATAAGGCAAGCCACATGCAAGAGCAAAAGAAGAACATTTATCAGTTGAATGTGCATTTACAAGGCGTACTAGGGAGGCAGTAGGCCATTAGATAATACTTAGCACGGTACACATGCACCCATCTATGTGATAGAGCAGCAACAGCCTGCACAGGCAAAGCCATCTTTCCCTTATTTCATTCAGATCCAGGCTGCCTGCAATGCTAGCCAGTATCAGTGACACTCTTCCAAAAATCTAAGCTGATTCAGGCTTGTACTCCTTCAGTGGCTGATCATCACTGTACAAGGCCTGATTATGAACGCAGCTGCGCTGGTGTAGTAACAGAATAACTTAGTGCAACGCAATGGAGTTTCATACTGTTAGAATTGAGACCAGAAACAAACCCAATGTCATAGAACTGGGAAAATGGGAGAGTAAGCCAAAAAAAGTAACCTAGCCTGGCAATGTCAGACCGTCTAAGACGGTGACTGTGCAATTCTTTTGAAGTCAATGTGAGAACACAAAGGTTTCAATGGGGCGCGTGCTTAAGAATCTTGCTGACCCAGGAATAAACACATTGATTTTGGTAATGTGATGCTGACTCTGTATCTCCTGCGTGTGTGTAAGCTCACTCAATGTGCACAGACTGCTGCTATAATGTTCTGCAGCTACTAGGTGTAGTATATTTATAGAGAAGCAATAAAAAAAACTCTGAATTCCATTGTTACGTGGTCCAAAATTCAACTCGTGACAGGGACCTCAAGATCTTTCTTTTATTCAAAGTAAATCTGGAAAGGCTCATGTAATTTGGAAGTGCCCAACAAACGTATTCAGTTCAGGCTTGTAAGATATGCAGGCATGCAGCAAGATGCTGGTCTATGAATCACTAATTAATATTCTCTTACACACTAACCTCAGAAATAAGCTTGAAATGAAGTTCAAAATGGTGACAGTCTATGTGAGAAAGCTCCATTTCTCTGATGTCCCTGCTAAATTTCTCCACAAAGCTATTGGCATGATAAAAATGCTTATTAAACTAAATCTGAATGATACATATGCATCAAGTCATTGGAAACTCTTTATATGCCAACCAGCCAATTATTAGTAACAACCTTGGCTGCAGTGATCACAATATTGTGGAGTTCGGGATCCTGCTGAGCATGCAGAAGGTTAGTACCAAGACAAGGGTTCTCGATTTCAGAACAGCAAACTTCAGCTCGCTCAGAGCTCAGCTGGGAGGGATTCTGTGGGATGCTTCCATGGAGTATGAAGGAGCTAGTGAGTGCCGGGAGTTCTGCAAGGACACTCTCTTGGAAGCACAAAACCAGTTTATCCCCTATAAAGGAAAGGGAAGTAAGTGGAGCAAGAGGCCCCCTTGGCTCAACCCTGTGCTCCTGGGTCTGCTCAATACCAAAAGAGAAGCGTACCAGAGATGGAGAAGTGGAAGATTATCCACTGAGAATTACAAGGGCATTGCCAGAGTGTGCAGAGATGCAGTTAGAAAAGCAAAAGCTCAGCTTTAATTAAAACTGGCCAGAGATGTCAAAAGCCACAAGATAGGGTTCTTCAGGTATGTAAACTACAAGCAGAAACGGAAGGAAAACATAGGCCCACTGTTAAACAGAAGAGGTGAATCAGTCAGCAACAACGCTGAAAAGACAGAGGTTCTCAACACTTTCTTCACCTCTGTCTTTATCAACACTGTTGAGTCCCAGGCTTTGGGAATAAAAATCCAGGTTGATCCAAACATAGACCCACCACCAGTGAAGGAAGAGTTAGTATGTAAATTACTGCAGGAGCTTGACACCTACAAATCAATGGGCCCTGATGCCATCCACCCAAGGGTGCCAAGAGAGCTGGCTGATATCATTGCAAGGCCCTTCTCCATAATCTTTAAGAAGTCATGGAGATCAGGGGATGTCCCAGAGGACTGCAGGAAAGTGATTGTTACCCCTTTCTACAAGAAGGGCTCAAGGGAGGATTTGGGTAATTATAGGCCTATTAGTCTTACTTCAATCCCCAGGAAAGTTATGGAACGAATCCTCCTGAGGGCCATCACAAGTCAAGTGAAGCATGTGATTGGGAAAAGCCAACACAGCTTCACTAAGGGCAGATCGTGCTTGACAAATCTGGCGGCCTTCTGTGATAAAGTGACCTGCTCAGTTGACATGGTGTGGACATCGTCTACCTGGACTTCTCCAAGGCTTTCGACATGGTTCCCTGTGGCCTCCTCCTGGAGAAATTGATGCATTATGGCCTGGACAAGCGGTCTGTGTGGTGGGTGGGGAATTGGCTGACAGGCCGCACCCAAAGGGTGGTGGTAAACTGGCAACCTGTCACAAGTGGGGATCCCCAGGGATCGATATTGGGACCAACATTATTCGATATCTTCATAAGTGATCCGGATGACAGGATCAAGTGTAGCCTGATAAAGTTTGCGCACAACACCAAATTGAATGGGGAAGTAGACACTCTGGAAGGCAGAGCCACCCTGCAGGAAGATCCAGATAGGCTAGAAGAGTGGGCTAACAAGAACCTTATGAAGTTCAACACAGACAAGTGTAAGGTCTTGCACCTGGGAAAACATAACCCATGAGTGCAGCACAGACTGGGATCCACCTGGGAAGGGACCTGGGGGTCCTGGTGGACAGCAAGCTCAGTATGAGTGAGCAGTGTGCTGCTGCAGCACAGAAGGCCAATAGGATGCTGAGTTGCGTAAAAAAGTTCATCACCAGCAGAGATAACAAAGTCATTATCCCACTCTACTCGGTGCTTGTCAGGCCACACCTGGAATACTGTTCTGGTCCCCGCTATACTAAAAAAATGCAGACAGGCTGATGGGGGCCCAGCCTTGAGAAAAGGAGGCTTAGAGGTGATCTCATCACCATGTACCAGTACTTAAAGGGTAGTTTTAAAGAAGACAGAGGTTCCCGTTTTACAAGGAGTCACATGGAGAGGACAAGGGGTAATGGATACAAGTTGCTCTTGGGGAGATTTCAATTGGACATAAGAGGAAAATTTTTCACAATGAGAACAGTCAACCATTGGAATGATCTCCCCAGGGATGTGGGTGACTCTGCTACGCTGGACACTTTTAAGACTCAGCTGGATAGGGTGCTGCCTAGACTGTGCTCTTGCCTAGAAAGGTTGGACCAGGTGATCCTTGAGGTCCCTTCCAACCTGGTATTCTATGACAATCCTATGATGAAAGTACTCAGTTGTCACTGTAAACCAGGCACGTGTGTACAGGTTGGTGTAACAGAGAAGGTTGGTAAAATAAAACTTACCCAGCCCTCCCCAAGGCACTTCTAAGACTATGACATTGCTGGTTTTAAGATTACCAGCTGGAATGATTTGTAAGAGACTGCAAACAGCTGTTGCTATTTCCAAACTTTAGTTTCATAAAGGGACTCCTAATTTCTAAGAATAGCACTAATAATTACACCAAATAATGCAGCTAAGTACAAAAAAAAAGTAAACACGGCCTTATTCAACCTCTGGTAATATTCTTATCTTAGATGCAACCCAAGTTGATGAAATGCCCGCAGAAATGTTTTGAATTAATGACATTCATCTGATTAGAAGCTTAATTTTGATCTTCAGCATGAATTTACTCTAAACCTCAGGCTGGATTTGAGAGCTGCTTATCATATGTGTGCTAACTAGCTCACGGAGGAGACAGGAGGAATTCCCAGGTTAGGAGGAAAAGGAAGGCTCACATACTTGATACAGAAAAAGAAAATATTTTTTCAATTCAGTGTCCTATTAATTTTTTTAAGATAAGTCACCTGCAAATAGGGAAGTTTTAGTTCAGAGGCTTGCTGCCACCACGCAATACTGAAGGAGCACTTCTTCAGAATTTTCTGTTTCTCCAATACATGTAATTTGGACAGTTGTTCTAAGTCATGGATAAAAACACTGTGAGGCACAGGTTTAAATTTTCTAAAGTTATTCCTGTCCTGGGTGTGTAAGCCTTCTTGTGTGTGTTTGCATATTCTGTGAAGTTCTTACTTTTTTTACCTTTTCAGTCCACACTTTTAATATGGAGAAAACTCAGAGAAAATATAATAACCCATTCCATGTTTTGACTACTGTAAGAGAGATATACCCACAATCACTGAAAGAGGAAATATATCCCAGGCTTCGAAAGTTTATTTATTCTTTCAACTTGGTAGACTGAGGAAGAAGTAAAAAAGAAGAAAGAACCCATAAGGACCTTCAGAAGCAATGCTAGATATTGGAATGAAACAGAAAAATAGGAAGCTGTTCTTAGCCCAGCAGTGTAGAAATGCACCACAACTATCTGTATTTCATTTTCTTAGAGCTGACCTTCAGTCAGATGGTTACTTACAGTGTTTCCCCTGAGACGAGCATCCTGATTCCTCAGGAAGACAGCCTGGTTGGGGAAAAATGGGGCATGGGCAGAACTTTTGCTCTGATCATCAGTACCTGCGTAACACAATAGCCACATGCTTTGGCAGTCACTTGCGCCACACTCAAAACCAAGTTTTTGATAAACATCTACCACCTCCCACAGAAAGACTACGATTGGGATGTGTAGTTTAGACTCAGAGCACTAACTGTACGCACATCAGATCAGGGGCTTGTACAGGCATGGCTGCAGGTGGTGAGCTAATACCGAAAATTTGTGAGGAAGGAGCTTATCACAATTACCATAGCTGGAAAACACAGAATGAAACAAGCGGCTCCTTCTGTCAGTGCAACAGTTTTGGGAATTGCTCTTGTATGCTCGGCAACAAAGGACAGAGAGAAAGAGCTGCTGTTTAGAAGATAGGATCCCTCCCTGGCAAATATACACAGCTGACAATATGCCACTGCTGCTGGCTCCTCTGCAACTTCCACAGCACGGTAGCTCCTCTAGAATGTTTTAAGAGTACATCTAAAGAGAGAATATATTTTCACCAGAAACAATAAAAAAAACACATCATCTTATCTTTAACCTGACTATACCATAGGCAATTAATTTGTTTGCTTTCCTAATGAAAAGGTAAATAAACATGACATAAATATTTAATCTGCAATCTTTCCTTCTTGCCAATATGTGGTCGGTTTCTCATAGCAACAACAGCCGTGCCATTGTCAACAACAGGCCACTTGAGTTACTGTGAGCCTGGACTAATTCCACTGAATATAACAGACCTACATCTGTCCTTCATCGTAGCTGTTCCCCTGGTGCCAGCTGGAGAGGCTTGCTCATGGTGGTTCTGCAAGCCAAGGGTCAGCAAACAGTCCTAGTCACAATCCCTCCCACCTCCCCTGGTTCATCTCCCTTGGATGCTTCTCCTCCAGGGATGCAGGAACAAGTGGCAATAAACACAGATAGCTATGTGCCCTCCAGAAAGCGCTGAGCAGAAATAGCTCTGCAACAGTGAAAAGCAGGAGGGACAGAAACACAAGCTTGTTCAGCGATTTCAGAAGTTAGTCCATATGCAAAGCTGTGTGTCAGGAACAGCATCTGGCCCACCATCACCTCACTGTGATGATATTAAATCTTTTATCTTGTAGCCCCTACTTCATTCTCCCTTTTGGCAATCAGTCATGCAACGTCCCTGATTTCATTCTGCAGATGATCATGCCATTTATCAGTAAACCAATTTTCTGCACGTGACCCTCTCCTTAATATCTAGTTGGCCTTGGTCAAAATCCCAATTAAAGATTCTCCCTTCATCAGTATACCGCTTTTTTAGCATAATAGCGCATCAGCCAAGATGCCAGCAGTCACTAAAAGCAGGTTTCACGTTCCATACTGGGTAGCTGTTTCTCAAGCTGCCTATAAATTTCACAGCTCAACTAATAATGCATGAAAGCAACTAAATGTGAGGAAAATGATAACAAACTGAACTATAATAGCTTTTTATTGCCGTTTATGTTGCCAGTGTCTGGAACCCTGGAAATATTACTGATCAAGTCACTATTATTGCAAATAATTGTATGTAACACAATGAGTTATTCCCTGTTAATATTTGACTGCAAAAGAAACTGTCTAGATAAATTATCTGGAGCCCTCCAGAAGACAAGGATTTAATCAGAAATCAATCAGCATATATGCACTTTGAATTTAATAAGGAACTGTCAGTGCAGGCAGAAGATTTCCCGAGTAAGATTTCACCATAGTTACTAGCCTGTTAGAAGAATATGAAATATGATCTTAAAAATCCCCGTAACCAATTGACTACATGTGTCAGCTTGCCTTGAAAGATTAACTTAATTATGTAGAAAGGAGGAAACAGAGCTGGTAGGATGGGCAGGATTTAAAACTCTTTGATGTATGTTTCTTAAGTGCTGAGATAGGGCAGTTGAAACCACATATAATGCTATGAAAATGTGCTTTGAAATGCTTTGAAAATATACAGTGCTACATAGCTGTTATTACAATTACTGTATCTAAAATGTGCACGCACACATTGTTTTGAATGGGAAGTGTTATGAAATCCTTGACCAGGCTGGAAGTTATCTCAAACAGGTCTTATTAAGAATATTTTCTTACATCTTGTAAGTTACCATTATGGTAGGACTAATAAATCTCATCAAAGTCAGTGGGAAATAAGCTTGTGTTGAAAATCTAGCACTTGCTCATTTTTCTGAATTAGCACTTATGTGTTCTATTTCTTCTTAGCTAGTAAACTCCACTTTTCTTGGGTTTCTAGGTTCATAAGGCTAAATTCAGAGGTCTTGGACACCACGTGTGACTTACAGTCCCAAACCCCATGAAAACTATAATCTAAAAGACCCTCCTCATCTGTCACCACAGCTTGGAGGTGCCCAAAATTACCAGCTGACTCCTTATTGTGTCTGTATCATTTTCTGGGCATCAGGAGATGTGCATACCCTGCTTACCCAGAACAGCTCCATTTGAGTTTTAAGGGCTCTGTTCTGTTTAAGATGACTGGGGCTCCAGAAAATAGACTTTCTCTCACATTTGTGGCATGTCCTCATAGAATTCCTACCTTCTAGCTTCTTTTTATAGTCAAGAGAGAGAGTCAGGCAATTTTAAGCTACCACTCATCTGACCCGTAAAGACGTCTCCTTCAGAACTGAACCACATGACATGAAAGTGGGTATTTGCCTCCACTGCCTATGAAAGGACACCAGCACGACTGAACTTCTGTGTGGACACCAATGTTTGAGCAGGTGCCTTCCATCTTCATATCTAATGCACTCAGGATACTAATGCCATTGAAACAACCTGTAGATATTTCATACACAGAGAGTAGATTTCTTAAGACAGTAGATTTGATAGTGACAGCAGTTCTGGTTAGATCTGTTAGTCTTCAGTTGCCTTCATTTTGAGGAGAGGGAGAGGGGAAGTACAAATGTAAAATTGACACCACATGAGGAAAGTCTGAAATGTTGAATATGAGATTTTACATCGGAGAGAAAATTCAAAATTTCTGAATGTTTACAGCATTCTAACATTTCACAAAAAAAAAAAAAAAAAAAAATCAAAGAAAGGAGATTGTTTCCCCTCTGAAATATTTCATTATGGCTAGATTGCATCACACTCTTTAGATGTCCTTGAATGTCCATTAAATTTTTTTTACTTTCAGATCAAAATGTTTGTCTCAGACCCCGAAGCACAACAGAATAGTTTCTGCTTGTTGCATCTCAGGCCATTTGTAGCTGCAAAATTATGTCAAAAGAAAGAATTCGGCTAGGTCAGGCATTAAAGGGTATTGCAATATAAGGGTAGCTTTTAAAATATTTTTTTCCAGTGTGTTGTTAAAGCCAGATCAGAAGAAATGTTTATCAGAATAATAACACTGCAGTTTTATCAGGTCATGAAACAAATGCGCTGTCTTAATTTGACCTTCAGATACACTATTTGGTTGAATGTCTGGCTGCTTACTCTTTTCTATTTAAAATGCAGCTATACAACCTGGGGTAGAAAACCAATCAGTTAATAGAAAGCCTACAAATGAACTTATATACTAGGTGACAAAACACTGTAGTGAACAAAACCTCTTATTTTCAATACAAATTAAGAAATATTTTGCTCTAGTGAAACAGTGCAAAGAAAAGTTTAAGAGAAAAACATCTTTGATATAGTATGATTTGACGAGTGCTTATAACCCCAGGGACCAGTGATATTTCCTGTTACGCCAGCACAATTTTATTTAACAGAGGCAAACCTGGATTTGCTTGCTACTGTTCAAGCTAGACATCATGATTCAGAGAACATGAGTTTTGAAGGTCTCCCCGGAGACTTACCAACTAGACTGGCTTTTCAGGAAGGGATCCCTTCACTGGAAACTCAGAGGTGTCTTAATGTTCAAAGTCACATGGGAAGCCTTTCAGAAGACCTCAGGGCCAAGAGTGGGATATTGAGAGGGACAACACGCTGCTGAGAGCAAGAGTGACTGCAACACAACAAAATTTCTTCCTGGGCCACAGTGTGTTTATTACAAACATTAGCAAATCATCACAGCACACCTCTTCAGCTTTTCATGTTTTAAAAATTAAGAAACTGACACTTAACGCGGTCAAATGAGTTTCCTTACAGGAGGTCAGAGTGATAGTTTCCCTCCCTTCCCATGCTGTGGCTCCACAGCTAGGTGTAGGATCCCTGCTAGTCACTTATGCCACTTTCCAGAAGAACGTCCCTAACTTACCAATACTGCCATCACATTTTCTGGTTTACGCAAACCCAGTTTAATCTGGTTGCTTCCCACTTTGACTACTGAACTACTAACAGAGCCTAATCTTCCCCTGTGTTCCCCAGGTAAAATGCCACTGAATTCAAAGGTAAGAGAAGGAACTATAGATCATACAATTACTTTTATGAGGGGAAAAAAAAAAGCTAAAACTGTTTTTCAAAGAGCTTCTTCATGTTTTCTCCATCATATCAATGCTTTGAAAATATACAGTGCCACATCGCTGCTATTACAATTATTGTATCTAAAACCAAGCTATTCAGGTTATCCTAGAAAAACTCATTCAGAAAAAACCATAAATCACAATACTGTAGTCCTATATAAAACACACTCTTGAACGTTTCACAAAATACGTACACATAACTGCGATACACAGGGGCCAACTAAGGCAGCACATTAATAGCCCCCTTCATAATATTTCATAAATGAGTCAATTATAATAAGATTCACAACCAACCTCCTATTTCCTAGACGTGCCACCATTGCTACATTTTCCTAAGCTAGATATATTTTACTAGTGACGTATTTTGCATTTCTTGTTTCAGTTAAGTAGGACTCTATATGGATCTAACAATGGCAAAAATAAACAGATGAATGGAAAAGTGTCACCTCTTTAATACATCCACAACAGATGGATGATTATTGTGTTGCTTCGTGAACTCTTCCTATGTAAGAGATGACAGACCAGTATAAGCTAACATGAGCAGATTTGTAACCATTGGATGTAGGCAGTAGGTGAAATATTGTATCTATGGAGTGAAAAATTAATTTGTCAAATGGCTGAACTTCAGAATTGCTGATAACTACATCTATTTATACCTCTAGATTTATAACATATGAAAGAGAACTTCAGCTTGTTGCCTGGCACATGCACCTTTAGAGTCTATATTCTCTTTTATGTTCTGGAACAAATGAAAAAAAAAATAATAATAACGAAAGTTCAAAAGAAGCAAACGTTGCATTGTAGATAGCTCTTTAAATCTTCAAAGCTAAGAAATTATTAGCAATTAGGAATGAGAAGCATTTAAATAATAAAATTAAAGTTAAAATTGTGTATTTTTGCCAGCCTTTAAAAGCATTAGTTAACTTCATTCTCTAATATTTAAGTACTGTTTTTCATACAGTTAAAAGGGATCTGTGATACTTTCACTCTTATTTTCACATCCTCAGTCCACACATACACGGACTGCATCTTCCTGTGGAGTTATCAATGCAAGACAAAGCAAAGCAAAACAAAAATACAATAAATACTGCTTGCCTTGAAAGAGGAAAATCAAAGCAAAATTCAGTACCTGATGAACTCCTTTCCCTATTGCTTCAAACGTAAGAGTAAACCACGGAAGAAAGCACTCTGTTTTCTCATTTAATTCAGTCGGTAAGCCTCCCAAGGGGAAAGGATGTCTGACTTACAAACTAATGCCTCAGGAGTTCTCAGAATTCTTAAAGTATTCAGCTGCTTTACTCTCCTTGTCCTTCATCCCTGAACATCACGTAATAAGGTTAAAAAACACCCCAAGCCTTGACAGGCAGATTTACATGTGCGTTAAACTGCTATGGCTTTCATTTCTTGCTTTTCACACGGCAAATGGGGATTAATTATCTATATCTTTAATGGTGCTAAAATGTGCTTAGAAATAATAACTGAAAAAATCAGGCAGAAGATAACAGCAAGAATGCTTCCGTTCAGTGCCTTTTCTTTTGCAATGTAAAAATGCTTGCTGTAGAGACCTAGAAGCAACTTCATTTGGGGGGCACATTTTTGTAGTGCAGTGGTGCAATATTGTTACATTTGACTTCTAAATATTCTTTCAGATATTGAAAAGTTCTTAAGTTCAGTGGCATTAAATTTCATTTTAACTGTAAAGCAACATTTCCGTACATTTATCATAATTCCCTGAAATTTCTTTCTAGGCAGGCCTTTCTTTACCTCCCTTGTATAGATTCTCTCCACCTGCTTACAGATATTTAACAGCAATCAATAGACATTAGAAATCCAGGTGCCTTCCTTTCTGCAGAACAGAAAATATGCCAAACATGTTCTTGCCCTTTGAGACATTATACACCAAGAAGGCTTTTTGAGCATGCTAAATGAACTAAGATGATCAGAAATGTTCAGCTCAAATTTCCCATGAAGAGCTACTACATTTGCAAGACCCTTTATTATTCTATTCTCACCTTTCTCAGGGTTTGTGGGGTTGAAGGTGGCATTTCTGACTGACCACCAAAACCAGCAGGGAGCCAATGGAAAGGAAAGAATCCATTAAACCCCTTATACTTATCATATAATGGTAAAACAGCATTCCTTCCCTTGTTTCATCTGCAACCACTCAATAAGCAGGCTGAGGAGTCTCTGTATTTCACTGTTCAAAGCTAAGATGATGATCAAGAGAAAGCCCTCCCTGAACCTTCTCAATCCTTTTCACTTCTGCAAGTCAAAAGGGCAAATTTTTTTGTTGTCAGACAGGCTATTTTGTCTCACCTTCGAGGATCTCCTTCTTAAAATTTTTTTTTGGGGGGGGGGAGGAAGCAGAGAGGGAAAAAGTAACTGTTTTTCTGATATTCAACAAATCCCTGTTTTTTACACAGTCTTCTCCAGAATCATTCTCCTCACAGGTCTTCTCAATGAAACAGATATGATTGGTAGGTCAGGGAGCTGTGAAGAGATAAAGAAGGTCAGAGAAGCCAGGAACAAGGCAAATAGCAGCAAAAGGGGCACTGTCATGGAGCAGGAGGGCCTAACTAACAGTAAAAGCTGTCCATGAGTGACTGTCATTCAGCAAGTTCATGCAATGAGCAGTCTGCTGGCATGGGGAGTGAAAAGCAGGTCCCATAAAACAAGTACACAGGAGATGTGTACTTCAGGCCATAAAATGCCTACGTGAATGCCCATGATGTGCTAGCATCTAGCCCTCAGAGTACATTCCTACAGTTGAAAAAGATAATTCAGCAGTAAGGTTTATACTCTACAGTGGGTACTTCACAGCATAGACATGACATAGGCACGACACCATGACACCAACCAGAATCCCTTAGATGAGAGGTCACGGAGGTAGGGAGGTTGCCATTCTGGGAACATACACTTCAGTAAGGGGCTGGAACTGAAGATGTTAGATGGACCACATAAATGAAAGCAAAATTTGAAAGGAGGCAGGGAAACATTTCTGCCATTGACTATGAAGGTTACATACAGTATAGCATTTAGAGAGAGCTTCAAAAGACAACAGATGGTGTTTACAGGATTTCAATCCTACTTGACTCTTTTATGGGTATATCATTTATCTATTGCTCCATTTGCCATGTAAACAAAGAATAAAGAAAGAAGTTTAAATACTCGCTTTGATTGTGCTTTTTCTTTTTGCTATTGAAATGGTTGCTTTTCATGATTTCATACTTCAATTGACTCTCTATGATACTCATTATGAAATAATAAAACTATGAAATAACGAGTTATACAAAACATACATTTCTGCAGTGGTCCCTTAAGACACATGCTTGGGGCTAGACATAAAAAAAAATCACCTTTCTGTTTAGAAGGCTTTGGTACAATGAAGTTGAATAATTTCTTCTAAACTGTTTGTTCATGCATTGATACACACAAAACCACAAGGGTTAAAAAGGTATGTCTCTATCCTGTCCCCATACCCTCTCTGCAGAAAATTCTATAACATGTATTTGAAGTGACAGTATGTGTACCGTCATATACCAAATATTTTCAAATTACCATCTGTATATGGACATGTATACATGCTTATTTCACACTTCTAAAAAAACTTGTTATATATGTTCTGGTATAATATTTGCAATCCTAAAGCAGTTTCCTTTTCTATATGAACCAATTTTCCCTCTCTGCCTCTCCTGTATTAGGACAGATCCCACGGGTAGAAGAGAAAGCAAAGATAGAAGAAGAAATGCTGCTGGCTGATTTGAAGTTACTGAAGAACATTAGGGCGGACCCATAATTTCACCTGCTAGGGAGATCCTATGTACCTTCTGCAAGACACACAGTCAAAAGCAGTCTTCCCTCCTAGCCACTGATAGCTTAACCTGTCAAAAAGTCTGATAATTGATTAGGGAGAAGAAAAGAGACAGGAAACTGCACAGTTTTCTTCACCTCCTTCTGACAACGTGGGAAGAGCTGAATCCATGGGCTTTCTGCTGTGCTTCCAGCAAGCAAGGGCATATTCACCATCCCCTCACCTTGGAGAGCGGCTCAAAGCCATGGACTATTTTTAAACACTTTAATAACAGTAGGCTGAAATAACCTTCTGAGGTCTGGATGGGTCAGATCCAGCGTGCACATCTGACAGCACGATAACCAAGACTGCCTGTGCAGCTACTAACAGTCAGAGACACTTTGAAGTAAACTTGATTGAAGTACGCCAGCCAAGCGCTAGGTGTGTTTTGAAGGCAACCCCTCAGGCTGCGGCTTCCCACTCCTCCTCTGCCCAAAGCACCAGCTCAGTGAGCGGGCTCTGAAGCAGCTGCAGCTGAAGCAGGGTGACTATTAATGGTGGATAGGAAAAGCCATTACAAGTGCCAGGGGAAGAGGAAAATCTCTGAAGTCTCGGGCATGGGGAACTGCTACAGGAGAAACAAAATAGCTTTAAGTCGCATTGTTTCCACTCGTAAAGCACAGAGAGAGAAGATGAATGTAAAATGAGTAAAGAAAAAAATCCTGTTTGCACTCATGCCACTGGTAATAACTTGCACAGAATACATGACCCTACATATTCTGTGAGCATAGGAAGGCTTGTTAAAACAAAATCCATATTTCAATCCACAAATAAGGGCAATTCAGACTTAGGGCTCCTCTGAAAATGTAGTTTTATAAGGCACTTTCACACCAGCCAACTTCCAGCCAGTCCCCTCTGTAGAGAAAGAAGTGCTACCAAGGAATCACTTTCTCTCCACTTACTATGTAAGATCCTCAGAAGACTATCCTCTGAATTTGGCTGTGGTTTCATGAGAAGCACTGTCATTCTGACTTAAATTTTCCCAGCTTACACGCTTTTTAAGTCATCCATTTCCAAATCCAATTCACAGCACAGCTGCACAAAGCTTTGTGGCAAAACAGCAAAGGGAGCAACATGGGAGGGGAAATGGCGGGCTGGTGACAAAGCAGGGCTACCACAGGCCAGCGTCACACAGATGGCTTTGTCTGATAAAACCTTGGCTGTTGTTGGTTAATGAAATGCTTGAATTTGGATGAGGAAATCTTTCTTCTCCCACCCCACACCTTAGTGGTTAGGGGTGGCAAATAACACAGCAACTTCAGGGTAAATGGGAGTTCCATTAGGAGCCTGCCCCTCTCTCACTGCAGCCAACCTGTACAATCCCTATGGCTTTCCACAGCAACACACATCCTGGAACACCCAGTGAACAGCAAAAAAATGAACAGTCGTATTTCAGTAATATTTAATAGAAAAATCAATCTGCCACAGAATGATTAGTACTCCTCGTGCAAAACATTGAGTGTGTTACATTCCCTGTACTGACAGGGATGCCAAACACTGTGTTTGCCCCTACAAGCACCTACAACCAGTGAGAAATTAATTGTCAAAAGGAATATGATAGAAGAGGGTTCATGAACAAACAAATTTAATCAGACTCTTCTTCCCTCCAGGACAAACCAGATATGATTGTGATCAGGAGTCACAGAGGTCTTAGTCCTGATTTAATACAGTGAAAGCATCATCATCTTGCCAGGCTCTAAGCAGAAGAGACGGAAGGACAAAAGCCACAAACAAAATCTCACTGAAAACCGCACAGGGCATCACATGGCAATTTACAAAAGACAATTCTCTTTCCCACTGCTTCACACAAGGCATCTTTCCTTAGGTCTAGATGTGGGGAGATAATGAACGCTCACACAGCTCCTTTGGGTTTCAGTCCTAGCTGCCAACACTCAACACATTCAAACTGGAGGCCTTCAAATTGGAAATGGACAGCCAAAGCTGCACCTTTATCATTTTACTTCACACCACTTCCAGCATTTAAGGTATCACCTAGAGGCTGTTGACTCCCTTTAGCTGTACAACTGGAGATGGGACAGAGGAAAAAAAGATGGCATTTTTCCTTGCTAATCAAGCTCAGTAAGACCTTAATTTGCATCCAAACAACTTTTCATTGATGAATAAAGAGGGAATATTTAAATACAGAAACAATCCAGCTCAAACAGCTTATTCCAGCAATAGAAAGTGACAGCATATGCACACATATAATCACATGGGAAATAATAATAGTATGTCCCAGTGCACTGCATAGCATAAGAAAGCCAAGCGCCCAAGGGATATGTCAAGAATGATTTATTTGTATACAGGGCTCTCTTTCCATGTGTCACTGCCTGATTTCCTCAATGGAATCACCAAACCCTCAGTGGAAAAATAGCTATAGCTTCCTTCCCTTACCTGATCTCTTGTCATTTGAAAAAAAACTTTAGTAGTCCTTTAAAAGAAATATAGGATCTTTCTCACTAGTTGAAAAATTGGAGGAAGCTGTTTAAAAATACTTTGCTTCTAACTTACATTCACAGACATAAGCAGATGAAATATTTAGATTCTACTGAAAAGATCAGTATTTTGATTTGAAAAATGCATTGCTAATTCAGAAACTGATTGATGGCTTTTCTCGTCTCTTCCTGTAGATGTTCTCTCATATAACCTTCTGTCTCAGTATCGCTCAACTTTTGCAATGTGATTGTTTGCTTCTGTATATGCATTATATTATTTCAAAAGTCAGGTGTATGGGTAATGTATCCACAGACAGTAGTCACAAAACTATTATCATCTTCTCCTCACAAGACTACTCTCTTCTTACGATCTTCTTTTATTTCTTTGTTTCCCACATCCTCCACTGCAACTTCCCCAGAAAGTTTAAAGGAATCAGTATCTACTGGATAAGGAACTGAAAAACAGACAACATAAATGACTAGTGGTATCATCTGGCTTTCCCTGTAAGAACTGCTGCTGTAAAAGGGTGGTTAGTCAGAACTTTGCCAAAGATTTAGCAACACTACCAGCAGGTATACTTGCTTTATCCAATGCACAGGAGCAAGCTGAATATGACATAATGCTGCTTCCTCCAGTGGTCTGACAGATGAGTGGATATTGTGTTTTCAAATCTTCAGTAGTATTAACATTTCAGAAATCAGAATTCCTCCAAAGGTAAAGGCAGTGCTCCTGAAAAGGATCCTAACTGTCCCATTACTGCTGGACTTCAACAGTCCATCCTCCCCTTCATCTTCCAGTGTTCTACCTACAAAGCCCTTAATGTCACAATCCCGTTTCTCATGCTATTTCTAGCCTTAACTAAAATTCTGAAAATGTACAAGTTTTTACAAGATTTCCAGGTGACTTTTGAAGATCAGTGAGCCTTAACTTTGGCTTGGCAAGGTTTTGGAAAAAATAACAAAAGCATTATGAAGTAAGACCATCTATAAAAATGATAGGATGGCACACATTATGGTGAAACAGAACAGTCTGCAAGAAGATGAAGTCAGTCCTAACACACTCAGTTAAAGTGGGTCTGTATGAAACACATCTATCAGTAGCATTGAATGTCACAGATGACAAATGCATTAAGCAGCTTTGTTTTCACTGCTTTTCTTGTTACTGTCAAGGGAAATGAGGACAGAAATTATACACACAAAATGACATAACATTGACCACATTTTGACCTAGTCAAATAATCTAGATGAATAGAAATGTTCAATACTTGTTACAACATAGCACTTTTAAACAGGATGCATTTGGTATTCCTGTTGATGATCTGCCTACATTGTGCCAGCAATACAAGCAAACTATCGCTCTCGTTTCCTTGACAGCATCAAAACTGTCATCAAAGGAGTCCTTGGGCAACAGGCAACAGCAAAACTGCTGGGAGAAGCTGCACGTGTTAAGCATGTGTCCAAGTCAAAGGGAAGGAGCAATGGGGCTCCTCTATGAAATGAGACCAGTTGACACACGAGAAGCTATGGTCCAAGCGCCACAGAGTGCACAAGGCATGTGCACATAGCATAGCTCAGCCACGTGGGAGCTGGAGAGTTTCCTGATTCCCAGCACAGAATTTAAAGGTCTGTTCAGCAAGGGAGGAGGTGGGATGCACCAGAAGATCTAAAGGCAGGAGGAACCCAGCAAACAGAGGAAGACGTCGTCACGGCACTATTCAGAGAGGCAGTGCAGAGACGGAGCTCCTTGGATGTGAAACGTACTGAAAGGTAGAGGTGGGAATTTCTACATAAGCACCCACATCCAAAGTACTTCTAACATTACTTTAACAGTATGTTTGACACGGTATGATTAGGTAGTGACAGATTTATTCCAGCAGCAACAATTACTGCCATTCTCCATGCTAAACCGCAGAAAAGAAACCAAAGACATAAACATTCAGTCAGGTTTACTGATGAGCTAGAGTAATGCGGGGTAGAGGATTTCATGTCTTATATGTTTTCAGTTTGCCTACAGAAAAAGAACCGCATTCATTTATCATCAGCCAATTTGCATAAAGGAGAACAAAAACATAAACAATCATCAAGCATTTTTATTTTCAAAATGTTGCGGCCACAAGCCTCTCTTGCAAATTTCATAACCTGAGTTATTTTCCACCCATATTAGATAAGCGAGACAGGGATGATTATGCATTATACAAATTGCATTAGACAAACCTCTAGAACAAACTATACGTTCTGAGCTAATGCCTTTTAATCACAGGCCTGCATCAGCAACTAGGAAAAGTCACTCAGCTGGAGACAATGACTGGGGTATGTGTCAGGAGGCTCACTCCCCAAAAGTCACCTCGCCTCCTGGACCGCAGAGGCTGAGCTGAAGAGGGTAGGAAAACCTTCCCTGAGCCTCTGTGGCCCCACAGCAATCAGTCTGGAGTCAGTTTTGCCTCCTCTTTCCATAACCCCAAATAACCTGAAATGTTACCTGGAAGCCTGAAAATAAAACAGATGCATGCAGCTCTCTGAAACATGCATATGCCACAGAGATTACGCCAAGGGCTAGCACTATAAATGTACCACAGCCAGGATGCAATCAGGAACAGGTTTGCTTTCTTCATAACCAGAACCACATCACCTCACCACGCAAATGTGAAGCTATGCCAAAGAGAGAGGTAGTTTGTGCAGCATTAGTTATGCTTAATAAGTCATTTCTCCCTCTTCTTGAGCTCCTTTTAAGAAGCTTGGGAGAGACATCTGTTCATTTTGTTATTTGACTGCTGCGAAGCATACAATAAGGACTTGTAAATACTCATAAATACTGCAGTTATCGGTTCCTCTAAATACAGTTACGAATTGCCACCCATTCAGTACGAAGACTTCAAAACCTACAATTCAACCACCTAAACATCAAGCTCTTTCTCTCCATAACTACCAGGACTCATCCAAATACAAAGACATGTAAACCTAGATCATTACCTAAATGATTTCTAGGCTTTAATCCAGTTTGCTTGTTTGTTTTTTAATATACACTGTCCTTGCATTTAAAAGGGCTTTTTATTTCCCTGATAAATAAGAAATATTTCCCATAAGGAAGAAAAACAAGCCTGTATGAAAGCGCCGTTTCTTCAGAAACAAGCAAATGTATGAATCTTACAGTTTTACAACCATTCGATTACATGGGAAGATGCAAATTAACGTGTCGTGTTAGTGAAGTACACGTGGATGCAAAAAGAGGAAGTGGCCAATTTTTAAGAAAGTGCTGATAAGGTTTGTCATACTCAGAAGAAACAAAGTAGAACCCTCCATAAATTATTTAATGCACATCCTAAATACATGAAATTAAAAGATTCCTGTCTTCTGCTATTAACTCAACTGTGGTAGTACCAAAACCTTCAGCTGCAATGAGAGCAGAATTTCACAAACACTGAAGCAACAAGTCCCTGCCCCAGAGAGTTTCTAACATAATTTGAATCCATGAAA
Source organism: Egretta garzetta (assembly GCF_000687185.1). Taxonomy (NCBI): domain Eukaryota; kingdom Metazoa; phylum Chordata; class Aves; order Pelecaniformes; family Ardeidae; genus Egretta; species Egretta garzetta. The sequence goes on from NW_009260774.1 coordinate 2,836,585, forward strand.
TCAGTAACAGCTTAATTGCTTCAAAATTTTAGGTGAGGAATGTAACTATCTATTTGACGAAAGCATGGAAGACATTTCCGAATAAGCTTAGTGAAGATGCTATTTAACTAATTCATTATAAGAATATAGCTTTGTGTACAGTTATTTCTACTTGCATCAACTTGGGTAGCCAATGAGCCTAAATTAGTTGCAATTTTGACAGAGCATGATCTTCAGGGACAGCAGAGTCATTTTACATTACAGCGATTAATCTGTTAAGCCCTGTAGCTGTATGCTTAAAAGGTACATAATATTTATTACTCATGCAGAATAGAAGCAGATTGCATGAATTATGTGAAAATAAAAATTCACAGTAGTTGATTCTTTCTCTCTAAAATAGATACATATGTACTTTTAATGTATGTAAGTAGATACACATTATAATTTATGTGTTCTAAATATAAATATATGCACAGATACATGAACACACACAACCATTCACTCATTGATAAGGGCAACGTTCCTTGCAGTTTCAATCAGCTAACACACACAAAAATGAGAATTTGGGTTCTCCATGCTCATTCTGAAAACAGATTCCTAGAACTTGTTCACATGAAGGCTGGCACTATGGATACTCGCCTTCCTCCCAGCTACATAAAAGTCAGCTTTCTCTGCAGTCAGGTGAAACAAGACTGCAGAGTGCTCTAACACAGCATTTAACCAACAGGTCCTGCCAACCAGTTGCTTCCTTTTCAACCTTTAGACCTCACCAATCAAATGATACTACAATAGTAAATCTGGAAAAATTACTCTCTCCTTTATTTTTATGGCTGATTCCCCAATTCCTCTGGATATTTTACAGGGAATCCAAAAAGCAGACAAATACACAGCATTTATGTAGGCATTAATGATCAAATGTGGACATCTAAATCTAAGTTCCCTTCATAGACAGTGGAGAGAAATAAGCATTCTTAAGAGGCACAGCATCTCAGCCCAAAGTAAAGATTTTCTTCTGCCACTGCACCCCAAATGGCCTTGAGATAATGGTCCTGGAACACGTAAACTGTTTGACGTATTCAGCTCTACAGAGAAAATCCAGGACAAGCGGGAAGCTTCGCTGGAAATGTCCTCTTCTGTGCATGAAAGGTACAAAAAGACAAGTGCAAAAAGAAGCAGACATGCGGGAACAAACTGAAGCAGCTCCAGGGGAAAACCTCACAGATAAACTCACACCCACAGGAACACAGGAAAGGGCAAAGCACGATCGAGGTCCAGGGTGGTTTAATTTCATCAGCTGCAGAAGTACTCTGTCTCCTCAAAGGAAAATGCAATACAAATACCAGCAATCACCAGGCAACATACCTAGTAGAAGGAACCAAGGATTATATAGATGATAAAGAAACCGGATGCATTAGCATTTCCTTTCATTTTCTAGTAGATGAGCCTTCTGGGGCTTGCTGTGCTCCAGACAGGACCAGACAAGCACAACAAGGAGGGTAATTCCACAACTCTCTGGCCACCAAGTAATAAAGACAGGAACTATTTTGCCTTTTAATTCGCCTTCGGGAATATTCTATACAGACATGACATCTGAGTGATAGGCACTTCGGGTGCTGATATTAACATTAGCTTCCTTACTTTATGGACTGCGTTGCTAAGAGACGCTCGTGTGCAACTTTTACTCTAAGGTTACAACTTTTTTTTCTTTCACTTTTTTGTGAATTTTCTCTTACTTCTCACTTGCCGTTGGACCCATAACGCAGACTTCAGTGCTGGCCCTGAACTTCTCCAAAGCCCATAAGGTAACCAGCTTTCATCTGGAAGCTTCTCCGCTTCATGTGACTTTAAAGAAAAAAATTCAATTGACATTTTAATAAAGCACCAGTTTTAAGAATTAATTTACTGAAACTTTTAACTTTATTCATTTAATGTGACCAGTGCAGACAGGAACACATGCAGACATTGCGCATTACAATTCAGGGAGAAATGCTCAAAATCAATAGGTAAGCATGGAGTGGTTTCCACATTCATTTATTAGTCTGCAAATAAATGACTGAAGGTCGGTTATTCTTTTCTTACGCCATACTGAAGAGGGGAAGTACACATGGGAGCTCAGAGACCCCATTTAGCTTCTTACAGGATACACTGCATGGCTGTTTCAAAAAGAAACAGAAAATACTTGCTGTTAACACATGGAAGTGCCCATGGTCCTGTCTTTTCCTACAGCGCATGTTTTAGACTGGGGCAACGGGAGGAAATTATTTGCTGATTCCTGCACAATTTTGCCTAGGGAATAGAAACCTTGTCACTAAACTCAGCTAAGATTATTCAGACCCTGTGTATTTTTTTAGTGATTTTTCTCCCTGTTCAACAAATAGTTGGACCCATGGAAACCTCATGTTGCGAATGCCTCCTACCAGGAACATCAGCACAGCCAAAGTAAACATTTTCATGGGCTGTGAGTAAAACTATCATTGAACTATTTTCCCCAATTGATTGTATATATTTCTGCTGCATCAATTCCTACGTCTTTTCAGTCTGTCTGACTGGTACTTGGGTTTGCACTAGCACTCTGCTCCTAAATGCCAATGATTTTTCAAAAGACCTGAGCCTGCAGAGAGAAGGACATAGATGCTAATAAATCCTCAATGAAATAACTCCTAGAAATTTGACTTTAAAGCGTTTTCTTAGGAACAAAAGCAGCTGAAATGCAAATTATAAAGCCTGCATTTTTAACACGTCTTCTCAATTCAGTATCAATGTTTAGATATTTAGATGCGATAAATGTGTGTTGTGGAATTTACACAGTCTATAGGCTTATCTGAGGTTGAACTAAATATTTGGCATGGCAGACAGCCTCAGAAACATCAAAATGGTTATTCACACATAACATTTACAGCTCAATAAAATAAAATCTACAGAAAAGAGTGAAAGTCACAGCTTCCATGTATATCCCAAGCCCAAGCCTTGGAGCAGAAATCCTGCTAAAAGTAGCACTATCCTGCCAGTCCTTGTTTTCTTATTAGAAAGATTAGAAAGATTTTCTAGCTAGCAGAAATCCCCAGCCGTCATGTGTTTTTGCTTTAAGCTCAGATTTTCACAAGCAACATCTCACTTTGAGTCTAACTTTAGCCAAGGGTTACCTTCCTCGTGTTGTATTCAGTCTTAGGTTTGTTACCACAAGGGTTGCAGGCAGCATCTCCCCTCCAGCACTTATTGTCCTTCTGAAGTACAAAAAATTAACATTTGCTTAAGGGACTTCAAGAGAGCACTCGGTTGTCCCCTTTCTCAGTAGACTGCAGCGCAGCTAAATATCAGCCCTCAGGAAAGTTTCATAAAAGTAATCAAAACTTTTTTTAGAAGAAAAAAATAATCTAGCTTGGTTTATAGGCTTAACAGTGTATTAAAGAAGAATTCTTCTCCATATGATTAAAAGGCTCCTGCACTTAAAGCTGTGGCTGAACTTGGAGCTGGGAGTTTTTCTGAGCTCATGGGTCCAGGAGTTTGTTTTGACTTGTCCTGAAACTGTGCTGTGGTCGAGACCCAGATACGTAACTGTTCCCTCCCTTCCCTCCTCCAGAAAGTTTCCCCAAGAAGGAAAGCCAAGCATGCAATGCTGGGAGTCCTGGGAGAATCTGGCAGATCCAAAACCTCTTCAGGCAGAAATTGTTCAGCCTCAACATAGCCTGAGACACCCACCCAGCTAGCCAGGAAGAATTATTTAAATCTCACCCACAGCTGTAATTATCATACTCCTAGCATGCAAAACCCCCTTTCTTCTCTGCAGCAGTAATTTCAGCTTCACCAGAATCCTAATGTTTATATATTTTAAAAGAGTTTCTTGTTCTCACCCAGAAAAAAAAAAGTAAACCTGCTGAAAGGCTCTTGCTACAAGAAAAGGCACTAAAAATAAACAAAAAGAAATTCAAGGATTTTGGTAGTTTTTTGCAGTACCCAGAAGTGCAGTAGGACTACAGTTACCTTAGAAGCACCCATGATCTGTAAAACATTTGTAATGTTGTACATTATGTGAATGATGCGGTTCACAGAAGGAGAAGAGACAACAAATAAATAGTGTTAAACAAAAATGAAGGGAAGCACCTGAAGGGGGGGGGGGGGGGGGGGGGGCGGGTAGCAGAGGCTGGAATGACTAGCAGATAACTAAGGATCTAGCAGATAACTAGTGTGGAGAACAGGCAGCTGGAAAAAGCCTACTTGCTGCAGATAGGCTTCATTTTGAAAGAACAGGGTCTACACCTCAGGTGGAAAACATGTCAAGTTCTTCCAGCTGAGGAGTCATGCACACACCAGAGTGACTGACCTTCTAGCCTGGATAGGTCTGCAGGTAGGGGTACACTGAGGGATAGGATGGATTTGGGTCAAAGAGCCTGAGGTACCACAGCAACCAAGCCCAAATCAGAAAAAAAGTAGGAAAGCAGATACACTAGGTTTATATTCTTCACAGCATAAATGTAGGTAGGGCTAATATATCCCCTTGGCTGTTTGAATATAGATCTGGTTGTGCAAAATACAGGGAAAAAATCAAGAAGTTGGGACAAACACTTTTTCCAAACATCATTCTTAACCAGTGATGCCTTCAGGAAAGCAATATGCTGGATGAGGCACCAGGAGTAGAATTACTCTTCTATAGTCTATGGAGAGAGATGGGTATCTCAGGAGAGTGATCTGTCTTATCCTCTTTTCACTGATTACAGTGAGAGTGCAGACACTAGCTAAATGCAGACAAATAATGTTTAGATGGATTAGGCTAGGCAAAAAGAATGGTATGCTCATTGATCATTTCCACCACCAGTTATTCTAAATCTATACTACCCTGTCACTCCCACATTGCTGGCTGGGATCAGCATTTCAACAGGCTAAGTACAAAGACTAACACATACCAGTGACCTGCATGCAGAATGTTAGACAATGTATACCACTCTAGGAAGCAGTTTTGTATGGACCCCAACTACAAGCCATGTAAAATGAGAAATTAGGAATCAAAAATCTGCAAGAGAAATTTCAGCTTTTCTTAATTATGTTTCTAACCTCTGCATATGTGCATCATCATCATTAGAACACACTACCATTATCATGAAGAGATTTACAAGAGGTTTATGCATGTGATATTCCAGTGAACATACCTCCCTCTGCCAAATAAACAAGTGTAGAACTTCAGAGATAGCTCCCTGACGTTGCAATGAGGGTAGAACATGAACTATCAGAAGGTCTTAAGGACAGAAGTCAGCTTATTTTGTTTTCTGGGAAGCATGATTAAAATCAGTAAGGTTCTTCAGACTTTCATCTACCTGATTAAACACTGTTTTCCGCTCAAGTGCAGATTCTAATACTAAGCCTGCTCATGCCTGGCCTACTGGTTAAGCACAACTAAACCAGGTCCTGTATGTGACTCCATTGGGACCCTACTCAATGTGAGCAGAGGACTTTCTCAGGGAAGTTCCTTCTGAAAGGTTTCATGGGCTTCAGGGGTACCATAAACAATTCAATATGTATTTCAGTTTATTTCCTAAGATGAATCTTCACCCTGGAGAATCCAGAAGCTGGTAACTCCTGCTAGAAGCCTGGTTGCTGGAACTTTAAAAAGCCGGACAAATCCTGTTTCCCCATGAAGTTATTAGAAACACAGTGAAATCACTGGTTCTCCAGTACAGGCAATTACCCTGTATATTGAGCTAGGGTCACGGTGCTGTTCAATCTGTTAGGAACAAAAAGGAAGAAAGATAATTGAAAGTCCAGTTGTCTTTCAAGCTCAGTGTGAATCTGTTATTATATTCTAGATGAGTAGGCGAAAGATGTTTCACAAGCCTGACATAAACTGCTAAGAATAATCCCACTCCCATTCATAAAAAAGTCTTGCATTCTATTTCCAACAGCTGTCACCCAAATATCTGCCTCTCTTAACTTTTATGTTTAAACAGTGGGAAAAAAAAAACAAACAAACAACCCAAAACTTTATGAGAAGGCTGAAAATCTTCCCCGATGGATTTCTTCTGAATTTCTCTAGAGATACATAAAAAAAAGCTGCTATAGGCAACTACCTATGAGTTTAGATTATCTTTCAGCTAACCTTCCATGCATATTCATGCTACATGGTGCATATGGCGTTTCAAACCTTTCTGCCTGGATAGTCTTCTACAGTTTTACACAGCGCCGTGTAAAATCAGTGTGGCTTCACCTACACTTCGGAACTACCATTTTTAAGGACAGGGTCTCTACAAAGCATTTTAACTTGCATGATTTTGCCCCTAAGTCATTGTTTTCAAAAGAAATTTGGTATAAGACATCATATATTACTAGCTCATAGAAACTGTTCTAGTCAGACAAGAACTTCATGTGCAAAGACCTTCATGTGCAAATAATACTTGTTTTTCTTTCAGGAACTACAGCTTTTCAAATTCCCCTTTTGAAAAGCCAACCTGAAGTCCACTTGTTTTCATTCTTCTCCAGATTAATATCCACGATTTTCAAGTCACTACTAAACAGGACAGAGATAAACATTTTTAAAGCTAAGGCTTAAGTAATTAAAATTCTTCTAGTATAATTTTTAAGACATTTCCCTCTTTTGCACAGTTAGTTTTAAAGATGTAAAAAGAAAGTAAATCACTTAGTCCAACTATTTTTTACATAAATGAAACAAACATCTGCAGTTCTAAGAGCTGAAGGAACAGAGACAATGAAATATTAATCCAGAGAAGTACGCAAACCACCATCTTTAGCCTATTACTTACACTGTGAATCTACTAAATTCTGTCTTAGCTGCAGTGAGCAACTTAGCTCTGTTAAGATGGGGTTTTGCATCTATTAAGCAATTGCTTTATCTGGCCAGTACACTGAAAATAGCTTTTGAAGTTGCAATGCAAAAACTGTAAGAACCAACAAGCATGTAAGATGTTAATAAAACAAATGGCTAGGGAAAAGCCTCAGACACATTTGATCGTTTTTTCCTTTAAGAGTTGACAACGTTGAGATATAGTAAACTACAGATGTGTGGCTCAAAACCCTAGACCTGACATCAAAAGCATGTCTTCTTTTCTTGTACAAAAATAAAAAGATTGGCACAATTCACCCTGCTTATCGTCATCAGGCTGGGCCAATTCACGGTACTGATCCACTCCTATTCTATACATTGTAAAGGGGGTGGATCATATAACCTAAAACTCATTCAAAGTTACTGCCAGGGATGAGGGAGGCTTCCTTTTTTTCATATAAAGGCAGATTATCAGAAGGTGGAACCAATTTGGTTACTACCTTTTGAAATCTACGCAGGGATTTTGTATTCAGAAGGCCTGCACTTTGAAAGGTTGCTCATTTCTCTCGCATGTATTACCATGCAAGCAACTGCCTCAGGCTCTTGCAGACTTGAAAATAAACATTGAAAAAGAGTTGCCTTCTTTCCTCCTTTCACCTGCTTTACATTATCTGTATTTCTTAGCACAACAAAATTAGTAACTAAAAAACCATATGTTAGGGATAAGATTTTCAAATATACACTATTTGCCTAATTCAATAAAAGCTTCTCATTTAATTAGAAGAAGGTTAATCCTGATTTTCCTAGATTAAGAACTGATTTGGCTTCAGATTTTTCTCCTTTGTATTTGTTCCCTGGGAGGTTACTCATGGCAAAGACAGTATCTTCCTAATGGCTGATTTTCCACCAGCAAAATATACACAGCATTTAATTTTCTTTTCACTAAGGCAATAAACCCTTAGAGACACTTTAGTAAGTAACATGCATCTCATTAATTTATTATTCACTTATTTTTGGCTCATTTGCACAGACTGGCTCTTAAATATTTCACCACAGGACAATAAATGTTCTAATCCAGAGTAAATAAAAAATAATAGTATGCTCAATTTTAATGTGATGGATATTTTAAAGCACAAAGTTGTTTTTCAGTAGAAAAATTACTTAATTGAAGACAGTTCTATTGAAAAATATTTACTTTCCATCTCTCACTCTAATGTGAAATTAAACCAGATTCAAATTTCAAAGCCAAACACTTTGTTTCAACCACCTCAACCAAAGTACCTCCAAAGGACTTCAGTTCTCTACTCCCCCAAACAACAGGACATCTGGAGAGCAATAAAAGCATTTCCAAAATCAAATGGGTAGGATGGCCAGGAAGGGACAGACTATGCATCAAAAACCTGTGCAAGTTAGTTGACCTCGGGGGTTTCTGAATAAGCTTTTTAAGTTCAAGTGTTCAGGTTTTCCAGATTTTGCTTTATTTGAAAATCTATGATCATTAATTTTATTTAGATAATGCCTGAGAATTATTGTTGGTGCATATTCCTGATATAAATTCAAAATTATTTCAGAGTTGGAATAAATCAAACAGAGACTATCAAAGTGGTCTCTGTTATATGACATGAAAATGAGATTCATTTCTAGTTCTTCCACCATTTTTTATATTATTATTCTGATACACATGAGCTACTCAATAGTGTGCTTTATGCTCTAGATAAAAAAAAAAAATAAAATCATAAAGTCACAGAATCGTTTAGGTTGGAAAAGACCTTTAAGATCATCAAGTCCCACTGTTAACCTAACCCTGCCATCCCACCACTAAACCCTGTCCCTAAGCACCTTGTCTACCCAGCTTTTAAATACCTCCAGGGGTGGGGACTCTACCACTTCCCTAGGCAGCCCCTTCCAATGCTTGACAACCCTTTCAGTGAAAAAATTTTTTCTAATGGCTAACCTATTTTCTAATGTCTAACGTAAGGTAAATTCCCATGTTGAAATAAATTGCAGTTGTTTCCATCTGACACATCCACAGGTCTCTAAACACTTTGCAGCCTTGAATTAGCTTAGCTTTCCTGTACACCTTTACGATGGCATTTTACAGACATGGAAACAATGGTTAAATGATTTCCTAAAGCTTCTGCCAGAGCTGGAAATAAAGACCATGCCTGATTCTTACTTCTTTGCTTTAATTATGAGCCATTTCCTTTTTCCTCTAAAATAGTTTTCCTTAAATACAAATTTAAGTGTTCTGCCTTCTCTCTCATTCACTGTTAACATCCCAATTCAGCACTGGCTTTAGCGTTTCTCTGTTTAGGGAAACAGGAAAAAACCAACACAACTATTCCATGAAAAAAAAGAGCCCGAAAGTGCAGTAGTCTCAGCAAAACCTGACAATTCAGTGATAAAGGCATTGGAAGTAAATCAGCTCAGAGTGCAGGGGAAAAGAACAGTTCATGAACATAAATTCAAGTATTTTAATACAGCTGGTATTCGCAGATTTGACATTACTGTAGGTCTTTACTAACTGGTTAGTCAGCAATTGCTAGTGCTGGAAGCAATTAGTACATGTCAAATCTATCAAATTTCTCCTGCCACTTATGCCTAAAATCTATTCAGTCACTATAAATTTGTTTAGACTATGTCACCTTATCATAAAAATCCTTCACAGCAATATTTTTAACCAGTTTATTGCCTTTCACTTTACATAAAGTACTCTGCAAGAAATGTAAATGTCCAAAAGCACCTCTTTTAAGCCATTACATTGAAACTACCTGACTCTATAGGGATAAAGACAGTGCGGTACATTCCCTCTTTTTGAGGTCACATTTAATAATAGATTAATTTTATTTTGTTAGAGAAAAAGAGACCTCAGTCTTCAAATCCAGAACACTTGGATTGACACCACTAAAACCAAAGGCAATTGTTGGTCTGTTCATTAAACAAGGCTGGGTGTTCTCCCTGAAAACCCAGAAACCAGATCATTATTATCATTTAATAATAACAATAACAACAACAACAACAATAATAATACAAAGGCAGACTTTCTAGAGCCTTAGGCAAGGTAAAGGGCATATTACATCAGCCATTGCAGGACATAGCTGCTGTGTTTACCTCAGCCTCCATAACACAGAGAAAAAGCTGATACTTATGAACTTAAACCTATAATAGTCCTAATTAGTAAATTTTCACCTCACATGCTCCAGAGAGGGCTTAAACTTATGCCGGGATTAAATCCGTATGCGTCTGCATCATAGCAGAGTCATTTTGTTGGACTGGAGGAACATGAGACATGGAGTTACGACTCCATTCCTGCAACTTAGCCCTATGTTTTTAAAGAAGTAATGTTTGTTGTGGTTTAACCTCAACACCACACAGCTCTTCACTCACTCCTCCCCCCCAGTGGGATGGATGAGAGAATCGGAAAAAAGGTAAAACCCATGGGTTGAGATAAGGACAGTTTAATAAAACAGCAGAGTATAATAATAATAATAATAATAATAATAATAATAATAATAATAAAAGAATTTACAAAGCAAGTGATGCACAATGCAGTTGCTCACCACCTGCCAACTGATGTCCAGCCCGTCCCCGAGCAGCAATTGCTGCCCTCCAGCCAACTTCCCCCAGCTTTATGTGCTGAGCATGATGTCCTATGGTCTGGAATAGCCCTTTGGCCATTTGGGGTCAGCTGTCCTGGCTGTGCCCCCTCCCAGATTCTTGTGCCCCTGGCAGAGCAGGGGAAGCTGGAAAAGTCCTTGACTGGTGTAAGCCCTGCTTAGCAACGACTAAACCATCAGGGTGTTATCAACATTCTTCTCATCCTAAATCCAAAACACAGTGCTATGCCAGCTATGAGGAAGAAAATTAATTCTATCCCGGCCAAAACCAGGACAAGTTTCTTTTCCGTATGGAAGCAAAATCTTTTAAATAGATTATATTTAAATATTGGCAGACAGGGTACTGTTCACACGTAATTTTTCTTTCAGGTATGGCAGCATGTAAAAATGCTACCCATAGACCAAAACATCAGTAAATTATGTACCATATAGGCATCTGAGAACAGAGGCTTGCCTTGATAGACAAGAGAGATCTTTAATAGACAAGGTCATGGTCAAAAAAAGATACGGATTATAAAAGCAAAGCAGCAGCAATAAAACAAAAAAGCTTGCATTTCTATTTGGCTAAAAAGCTCAATACCAATAAACATTATTTAAGACCTCCATTCATACTTACATCATCAAATCTCTTAACTGCTAAAGGAAACGCCCTGAAGAAATGAAACTGATTGAGCAATTATATGCACTGTAACGAACAAGCAGAAGGGGGGAGGTGAATTTGCGTGGGCTGCTTGAACTTCTGTATGCTCTGACTTTTGAAGTGTGCAAGCCTCATGACTTTCTTCTGCAGTCACACACAGCAGTAAGTCTGAGCATCCCCTTAGGCTTTGTGCATCCCTTTGAAGCATTACAGACCTTATTTGTGCATGGTGCTATTAATAGTTATCTCTGAATGATCTTAGAAACCTCAGCGCATCTCCAACACTGAAAACGGAAAATAAGTTATCTGCTGCTATGCATAGGCTTGAATAGAACAACCTGTTGAGCTCCAAGAAATTTCATCTTACAGATCAAGATGATGACAAGAGCTCACCCTTTCGCTCATCTGAGCTTGTTAAGAGTTGCCAGTCAGCCTTCCTCTCCAGCTCAACACCCGTACCGGGGAAGCTCTCCTGGAAAAGCATCTGTGAAAATACTCTTGCAAGAGGGGATTAAAGCTGAAGCAGAGAGTAGATTTGTTAGGAAAGTGTTCCTCACAGTTGATACCATTAGCTGTGTAGTATTTTGTGGTAGTTGTTTTGCCATTTTTCCTGCTGCTAACAAAAATACATTTAAAAAAAAAAAAAAAAAAAAGCTTGCCACAGGAAAAAAAGGTTGTTTCCACATTTTGCCTCTACTACTTGACAATATACCATGAATTTTCACTGTCAAAAGCTCATAGTTAAACTCTCTGTATGGGTTCAGGAGACAGGGCAGAGAGTCACCTTTCTCCTCACCTGAAAGGATTTTAGTTCAGCCGACATAGCTTGTATCAAAGGTTTTCAAACTTAATATGAGTTATCACTTATCTGCTTAGGCAGCTTTTACAAGCCACTTTGAAGAAGGTTTCATAGCACTAGTTATATGCTTTCCATAGCTGGGAACCCTGACCCTACACCAACATAGGATGCTGAAAATAGTATTCGTTACTTTTCCTGTCTGAAAATAACAACCTCTTACTTACCATTGCAAAATTCACACTTCTTAAAAAAAAAGCCAAACACCCCTAGATTCTTCAAAGATTTATATTTGCATCTTTGAAACTACTGGGTATTTTTTGTGTGTATACATGAAATTTGTTGTATTTCATGCATATAACTTGCTTCTCATTTAAGCATAAACCTTTTAAAACACAGTTCCCCTTTGCTATGGAAATGGATCTGCTTGATAAACTTCTCCTTTTGTGCACTGTAAATTAGTTTAGTACATACTGGTATGGAGTGATTTTGAAAAAAACATAAGCAACTGCAAAAAATGGATTTGTAATGAAAAATAACAGGCGATATAACTGCAGGTTACAACTGTGGGTTTATTTGATTCTCACTGTGTTCAGAGAAACTACTGCCTTTGCTGGTAAATGAAAAGAAGGCATTAAAAAAGGCTGCATGAAGGAAAGACTGAAAAAAATTGAGTCATTGTTGCCAGAACAAGGACAAGAACTTATTATGAAACATGTCTGGGTCAATCTTCAGATCTTCTATATTTTGTCTGCCTATTGTATATTTTTTTTCCTAACTGAAAAATATATATTGCTGTTTTTAAGAGAGGGATGGAGAAGCTATGAGAATGAGAATTGACATCTAATTAATTGATTTACTGGAACTGAATTGCAAAGAAAAGAAAGAGGAGAGCAACTCTTCTTTCCAAGGATTCCCATGGTGGCAAACCAAATAAAAATGTCTGATCTCACGACTTTTCCAGCTCAATAGTACATGTCATGGCTGAGATGGGAGAAATGAGAGCAAGTATGCTCACAGTTACTTATATTATTTTTTTTTTCTTTCTTGTCTTTTTTTTTCCCCTCCAAATTCGCAAATTGGGAAAGTATCCAGATGGTAGACTCACAGGTGCAATGCAAGAACATGAAACCTAGTCAGCTGTATCCCTATTTTTTTTTGTTTGCTCCCTTTCCATTTCTACTCTTGCAAAAATAAATCATTAATCATTACAGAACATCATATGTATTAATGTCAAAATCCAAACTCCCCAATTTTCTGGCTCTTTAGAGGAAAAGACAGAATTTCACCATACAGGAACATCCATGGAAATAGTATACATGGACTTTGACACAAAATAGAATTTTAAAGCCAATTTCCAAGTTACTTTGTGCAAAAGCTCACAGAAGTCTGAGTATTTGAAACAGAAATACTTTATTTTCTCCCTCAGAATTAAGTACAAATTCTCTCCACAAACTGCCCATTAAAGAGTTTAAATATAATAAATTATCTCAACATTACTTTCAATATGCTATGCACAGCTGAAGAGAAGAGATTTGAATAAAATGTCTGTCTCAGCTTTAATTGCATTTTTTAATTGTGTCATTTCCTCAAAGCTGTAATAAGGTTCATTTCCACCAAGCAGTTTTCCATTTTTCCTTTTGCTTATTTTATCTCAGCAGCAAATGCACGATTAAAAATTTCTTAGAATCAGACCAAATGTGCCATGTTACAGAAAGATTTAACAAATCCTACAGAACAGTTCACAGGTAAAAATTAAAAGTGAAAAGAATAGGAAGATAACAAATAACACAAAAGCTGCTGCTTCACTGTAAGTACTGGAACAGAATAAACACTATTGATTCATTTTAAATACTGGAAAAGTACTAGAAATATAATTTTTTCCTAACTATAAATGTGACAAAAATGACTTGGAGTGAAGGTACTTGCATATCTGGCACACAAGGACAGCTAACTACATTGGCAGCTCACAAATGGTTCACACGTCTGTTTATTTCAGCTGTTTCTTCCAACTTTTTATCCAAAATCCCTTGCAAACAGCAAATGAAAAAGTCTTTGAACAGGCTAGAAATACTCTGGACACTTTATTAAGATCTTACAAAGTCTAAATCATCTTGCTCATGTTTTGATTGAAGGACCTCCATGAAGCAGACAAACAGAGAAAACCACTAGGAGTTCGGCTCTTTTCTCATGTCAAGGTAAGAGGACTTCATCCCTTGAAACAAACTGAATAAGCAAAGACACTACAGAATTTGAGGTTGAGCACAAATGTGAGCCCCAAGCTAGCACAGCTAAAGAGACTGCAAAGCACTGGCATTACAGTATAGACACAACGGCCATAGACTACTTAAGAATGCATCACACCCAAGATGATGGTGTAGATCAGTTCGTGTCAGAGTCAAGTCACAAACAGACAAAAATACAGGTGGCCTTTATGCCTGAACCTCATTTCCTGAGTTTGGAAAGGCGTAAAAGAGGTTTGCAGAACGTATAGTGAAAGAAAACTTCTAGCCTTGTGCCTCCTGGAGAAGGCAAAAATGGAAAAAGTAGATTTTCTAGGTGGATCATGAAGAACCAAGAAAGGCTTGGAAGCAAAACATAAATAATTCAGGAGTGAACATGGAAGACTGTGTCACTGTTAAAAACAGAGAGAAGGTTAAGGAGGAGTCCAGGCTTAGGGAAAAAAATCTGTAGCTCTTTGCTGGTGTGTGGTACAGAACTGCCTACAGCATACAGACTGGAAGTGTGGTGTGAGTATACTGGGAACTACCTGACTGTGCAGCGTAACGAAACTTTTGCTCAGTTCTGCTCCAGAGAGCCAGCTCTATGGACCCACACTGCTGTCCTTGTACTTCCAAATGCCTTAATGCAAAATCTGCAATCTCAGGTAACTGAGACCAAGCGTAAATGGCAATGAAAAACGTTTTTCACTCTGATATGTTGAGTATTTGATGAAGTAAGGCTAAAAACACATTAAAAATTAAAATTACTGCTTCCTGCACCCTCCATCTGGGAAATCTAGCCACAAACTTCAAATAAAGGCTCTTCGACTGCTTCATAAAGTTGAAAAGAGTTAATTTTTTTCTAAAGTACAGTGTGGCACAGTAGCTAATAAACATCACAAAACCGCATGAAACCTCTTACTGGCTAATTTATTACTCCAGGGGAAAAAATCACACACAACAAATACTTTTATATGGATGGTTATTTTCTATTTATGTTTAAGTTTTGACTAAATGCACTAATCACATTTTAACTGGCCTGTGAGCAGGAGCAGGATGTATCGTATTGCGTCCCTGTCAACATGGAAAGGTAAACCTCCAGAGGGCACAAAATTTAGCCCTCGCTTGTCTCCTGACCTGTTCATGCTCTGTGCTGCACCACCATTGAGGCAGGCATCATGATTCTGCGATGACTCTCTGATTTACAGGACATGAGGAAATTAAAAAAAGTGGAAGCTTGAAGATTTTTTTTTAATCAAGACTCACAGTCTATCAATAATTCTGACTGAAAATTTTTAACATTACAGCAACATAAAGCCTATGAACAAAACAAATCCCTTTTGTTGTAGGAGCTATCTCAGCTGGAAATCACTACAGTATTGGTGTACAGTGGCCTATGTGAAATATTATTACCCTGCTGGGCTTAGACTAGCACTGACTTAGCTGTACCATAAAAATAAGGAGACAAACTTGCAAAAAAGCACCTGAACAGCAAAGAGGTTGTACAGCAATTTGTAACTATCATTAGGGTTTTTTAATATATTTAACTGGAATTTTCTCAAACATAATCTCTTACTAACTGGACAAAAATACTGTATCTTCAGAGAAATGTTTCCAAACTACGCTATATTGCAAAGCAGAAAACAGTTCTGTCATCCTGTTTCAGATTAGTCATTACTCTTTTCCTTCTATTCCGGCCACAGTAGTCTTTCATTACCTATTTCCAAGCCTGTGGGTTGAAGAATTTTAGAGCTGTGTTGTTGGAAAAGCAATAACCAGGGAGTCTAACTTTTCTCCCAAATATAGCACTGCCATTCACAGTCAACATGATAGAAAAGTCACCACGGTCAGTGGCAAAGTTTGAAACAATTTACATCATATGCTTAGTTCTTTGCTGCAGAATGTTTATTTGGGAGCACAGTACCAGAAGCAAGGCATGCACGTTGCCCAGCCAAGGACCCACACCAATTTCATGTGAAACCCAGTCGCTGCAACAAATGCAAAAGGAAGAGCCCATGACCAGACAACCTTCCCAGCCTTGCCACAGCTCAGCCCAGCCTAGCGGTTGATATTCAGCAGAGCTCTTCTGCTTTTTATTTGGGCGGTGCCTATTTCTGACAGATGGTGGTTTACATAATGATGACAAATGTGAGTGAGCAGCTGTCATCAGTGCTCATCATTTATGCATCACGCAGTATCGGCAGTCAAACACTCCGCTTTTGAAGCGGGGGGGAGGGAAATGTTTTCAAACCACCAAAATCAGCACCTAAAACCAGTCTCCCTGGCATAAAAATAGCAAGAGGAAACAGTAATCACCACAAAGCAGTGACTGGAGAGTTAGGGAAGAGGTATCCTTGACTATTTTGGAAGCCACCAGAGCATCTCAGTGCTGCCGCTAAGACCCATAGGAAAAAAGAAATGTGTAAGCGTCCTTATTTCATTTCAAAGCAAAGCTTTTCATCCTAAAGCATTTTGGAAGACCTGAATGACAAATGGATAAATAATTCTTCCTCGTGGCTGGTGTCCTTTGGTCATAATAACCTCCATCCTGGTGATAACACACAGGTAGCTGTAACGTCGTCTTTGATGTCTGCAGGAAAGAGGATCTGTCTTTGCCCTTAGCAGAGGAGGAAACTCATTCAGGCTCCCTCCTAACAGCCACACTTCAGCATCTTTTACAGCTCTGTAATCACACTGAGGTCAACGCACTGGCACTAGTCTATGTAAAGGTATACTTTGGCTCATCTTTTAGTTTTTGACCCTCTCACACCAAGAAGAAGAGTAGCTAAAAGATTAATTAACCACTAAACATTAATTTGCTAATACCTATTATTTCTATTTCTCTTTACATATTGGTTCTTTTTAGTAAGTCACCTACATGGCCACAAACTCTTCATGTTTACAAGACAACTCAAAGTAATTTAAAAGATTAATTCTCCCACCTTAATTATTGCCTTTTTCTGCACTACCAGATACCTAGCAATATAGTTTCTTGTGCGTTTGGGCTAGTATTACAAAACTAGGTTGGTGCGGTGTCTTTCAAAACCAAAATGGAAGTTGATTTTTTAAAGAATCTTCCGTCAAACTTTGTCCAGCTATTAAAAAAAAAAAAAAAAAAAAGTAAGATGAGAAGGCCATCTCTTGTCTGTGAATAAATAAAGTTAGGCAATGGCCAAATAACACACCTGTCATCTGCTGCCTCCTATCTTTTCCAGCTCATTCCCTTTAAATGAAAAAAGAGTCACTGGAGCTTTACATTCTCTCTCAGAATATAAAAAATAGAATTTCAACAAAGAGCCACTTCAAGCCAAATCATGTTCTGATTAAATGCAATCCGTAAAAATTAAAGTGGTGCCAATACACTTCACGTATTTCCCTCATTTTCAGCTTTCAACATCCATTATCATGCAATACGAAACCCTTTACTTTCTAATTATCCTGATATTTCTCAACAAATAGTTGTTTCTGTTATCAAGTTCCATGAAAAAGTGCATTCTTTTAGCTGAGAAAAAAGTGTTTTGACCTCAATTTATAGCCATTCTTTTTTTTGTTGTTGTTCAAAACCTGGTCTGATTCCAGATGGCAAATTTTCCAGCTGAAAACCACAATGGAGAACAGGTGTACTTGAAAGCACAGTTAGCGAATTGAAGCAATGGTAGTCCATCTCCGCAGCTACACACTGTGTAGTACCCAGCCCACCCACATAGCCATTAGCTCATTTGTCCATTAAAATGCAGGAACTTAATAAACTATAATTTTGCATAATTCATAAGCAAACAAATTCCATCTGTTTTACCTTCAGAGTCAGCGTTGATTAGGGGGCATGAATGTAATGAAGTAATACTCAGTGGTACTCTACTGGTATAAACATATGCTGAGAGAAAAGCCTAAAGGCTTTGAAGATTTGCAATAGTTTCAAGCTTACATGCTAAAAGAAAAGCGATCAGGACTTGAAAAATCGAAGGACTCATGACTACCCTTGCAAGAAAGGCATGCATGCAAAAACCAAAAAAGGAAGAGTGCAAATGGGATTATGTAGTAACTTAACATCTTTCTAAGTGCAATGCTCATCTTTATTGATAGATCTGTGAAGCAATCTATCCTTCAAGGGAGGGAAGCCCAGACCCATTTGTACAGCCTTCTTTTTAGACCATATGAATTAGAAGAAAGGCAGCAGGCTCAATGGGTTTCCTACTCCCAATACAGTTCAATAACATATTATCTCTTCAACAGGCTGTGACAAAACCTCTTCTCTCCTCCAACTCCTGTATGTGTAAACTTACACATTTTATTACACAGAAGTCACAAACTACCCTTAACTTTTCTTAAGTATACAGTAAATAGTGTTTCGAATCCTCAGTTTCAAATGAGGAGCTATGGATATTGTACGTGTTTTCTATGTGTTTTGGCTTATCCCTTCTTCTCATTTACAGGGATAACACACTTAGAATTCTATTGTACATTTTAGGGTTTACAGAAATAAAACACAGACTTATGTCAAATCTGCAGCTGGTGTAAACTGTCTCTTTTCCATAGGTTTCTGCCCCCTTCCACCAGCCGTGAATTGCTCAGGTGCTCTTGGCTTTTCCTACTTCACCTGTGTTCTGCTCCAAGGGACCATTTTGGAATTTGATTACCAGTAACTAGCATTTCCATTTTTAAAAAAAGACAGTTATTCAGTTGCTGGCCCTTTACAGAAAATCTCCTGGACACCTCAGAACTACAGCTACAGAATGATTGCCTGGTTTCAGCATCTGTACTAAATAAATGTTGGCAGCTGCTGAAGGCTTCCCTTTCTGCTGCCTCCAACTACAATGCATACAGATGATTTCCTTACTTCTGTTCTAGATACCATGCATGTGATACGACATCTGGGGAACTTGTACTGGCATGTTCAGTTAATTTTCCTGACATCTTGCCACAGAAAAGAGAACTCTCTGATTAACACGGAAAAATGAGAGTGAGATGTAAGCTAAGCAGATTTATGATAGGAAGGAAGGAAAAAAAACTTAAAAACCAAAAAGAGGGCAGAGGGCAACAGAAACTCTCAATAGTCCTTGGGGGGGAAAAAAGCCATAAAACAGTATTTTAAAACTGCATTGTAATAATTTGAACAGATGCCTGTCAACAAGCAGTAAAAGGAATTCCAGCATGGTGACAAAATAATTGCCCAGAGAAAAATGATCATGCATTCCCCCTAACATACCTGCAGACTTGAAGGAAAATCTCTATGTCAGCAATTTTTACCAACCTAAGGCTTGCCTCCTCCAGGTCAAACAATGTGATCCATCACAACAGCACGCTCTGTACCACAGATAGGAAGAATCCTTTCCTCTGAGTTGCCTAGTTGATCTACGTAATTAAATTCACAGCAACTGTCTTCAACCTGTAACATCTCTGTTTTTTCTGTTTCTCCTCTGACCGAGGGCTTACACAGCCAAAGCCTTGCCCATTTCTTCCATCTATGCTTTCTGACCTAAGAAAAGGTATTATTTCTACCTATAAATCACATTTCTCTTCCGTCTTTACTATAGCAGAACTACCACAGCCTGACTACCAGAACTAGGACAAACATCTCATATAGGACAGCTGGTTTCTCTTCAGCTAGTTGCTCTGTCAAAAAGCCCATTTGCCAACATCCCAGGTTGCTGCTTCTGTCCTCACTTCAGAAGGTTACAGAACGTTACAGTTCCCAGCAGCAGAAAGGGTACAAGCTATATTTTAGTTTTCACATTCAGCATAATCTTTTCAGAACTCCCCTTTTTTATTTTCCCTTCATAAACTGCCCCAAGACTAAAGGAACAGTCATGGTCTGCTGCTTAGCTCAGTTCTTCACTAAGGGAACCTCCAGCTGATGAGGTCTGCCCTCAGCAATGAGTACTATTAAGTTGATGGGAATAATTTTAGAAGGTTTGTGGGAGATGAAAGGCTGATTCACCCATATGAAAACAAAAACCAAAAAAAGGAATAAACAAAATAAAAAATGTAGGTCTTGTATGTTTGCTACATGGTTACTTTTCATCTCACAGAATAAAATATTCATGAACTTCCCGACACTAGCTGCCTATTGCTCAGGAAAAACTGTTAAATATGTAGTAGGATGATAAGCTATGTGAGCTTTATACATTTAGACATTCAATTTTTTATATGATGCTTTTAGGATTTTCATGTATTTCACAGTTTTCTGCACCTCAGTTCCTTGCCAATGCCTCTCACAAAAGGCATTATATCACACGGAAAACAGGCAAAGAAGGTTGAAGAATCTTCTCTTTTCTTCCAGTTCAGGCAGAAACACTGCTAAAAAGGGCAGAATTCACGTCAGACAGCACAGCAAAATGCAACTAAAGAAAGTATCTCTTTAAAAGAAAATAAATGTTGTAAAGTAGAACATAAAAACTATAGGAGGAAATTTAAGCTGAGAAGAAAAGTTTAGCACCCCTTTAGTTTGCAAAACTTACAGAATGAAATATCTTCCTCTTACTTCTGATGAGAATTTCAGTTGCATAAGAAATACAGGAGAAAACTGTACTTCTCACTTTACTATCTGTCTCTATCTACAGATAAAAGCCCACGGTAAGTACTTTCAATAAACTGGTCATCCTATCAAAGTCCAGACAGAACTCTGCTCCAAGGAAGGACCACCCTCAAGACCCTTCCCAAAACATTCACTTGTATGACCCATGCAAATTCAAGTCAGATCACAGTGCACTTCTTTCTCAGCCTAAGAGCTACTGTGATGCTGCCTCCTATACCTCTGGCAGTGTGAAAGGTGTCCGTTTCCAGGAGTTTTATGGTTGGAAGATAGACAGTATGGTTGGTAATTAGATAATATTCCAAACTTTCTGAAGGCAGCAGCTTTATTTCCAAGCACAACTTGGACCAGTGCTCCATTCGGAAGATTTTTGAAGCAGTTTTTCACATCTTTGGAAAACAGAAAATGTGTTTATATGATAAACACTCCCATAGCTCACACACAATTGATAAATACCATTTGGGTAAACGAGTTCTTGACTGATGTACATGAAAGAGCAATCATTAGTCAATGCTTCATAACAGTTGCAGCCTATGTAGTGGCAACAGAAATTCAAAATTTCTCAGAATTAACAGGAATCTCTTAATATGTTTGAATAAAAGACCTATTGAGTGAGAAGGTGCAATATTTGTGCACTACCTCAGCACAAAGTAAATTTGCAAATGTTTAAAAAGGACTGCTTATTAAATCAGTTTAATTTATAGAGATTTACCTTTTTTGAGAGAGGTCCACCTGAGGACTAAAAACATTTTTAGAGGGATACGTTTCATGAGTGACTGGAACGTAGCTAATGGAACAACCATTGAAATGAATTCCAGTTGCTTTTATATTTTGTTTTCTTTAATTATAAGACATAAGGTAAGTGCTTTACCTTTCAAAATTATTACTGCCTGATAAATCCATTAATATAAAAAGATAAAATACAAAAGGAAAAATACAAACATTCCACACTGATGGAAAAAGTCCCTTTTGTATCATCTTTGTAGATATTTCCTACATGTGAAAGTTCCTTTTTTTAATAGCTGAAAAGAATTAGATTTTTTTCTATTCAGTATTTTAAAAAAACAATTTGCATAAAGCAATATTCTGTATTACATACTCCACTTATAAGGAATTAAATTAAAAATGTTAATTAGGTCATAAAAATCAAACACTTGGATGCTGCAAATGCCAGGCTCACTTGCTCAGCTCCCATTCACAGGAACACAGGAACAGAACATGTTACCAGCATCACCAAGCCTAATCCCTCACAGGCCAAGTAAGCAAGTAGTATTATTGCAGGCAAGTAGACAATAGAGATTTATTTTATTTTTTCAAGAAGTGATCCCACAAAATTCCTGCTAACAAGCACTTGACAACACTCTTTGAAACAAAACCAGCCCTTTCCCACACAAAACCCCCTTACTTTTCTGTCATAGAAGAGACCTAAAGTTCCAAGGAAGCAGCCCAGACCCCGTTCTGCAATGGAATTAAAATGGTAACAAACCAACCAATCCACTTCTGACTTCCAAACCTGGGTGAGAATCCTCCCCTAGCTGTAAAACTGGTGACAGGTCTGAGCATATGAACATGACAAACTATCCAGGGATCGAGGACACACCGGTACTTCTCATAGCATCAGCAGATTCCACCAGTTTCTCCTACCTACCTACTTGCAGCCACTCTTGTGTGCTTCAAAGAGAAATAAAAAAAAAAAAAAAGAAAAAACCCTGAGAAGACAGGATATACCACAGAAGGCCAGGGGACAATCCCAGTAAGCTGTGGGCTGTGATTCATACAAACAGGGTACAAATGAACACTGTCAACGCCAATCACACCTCCTTTGGGGATGTCACCAAGCTGGACACCCACAGACTCATACTAGTTGTTTCAGTTTCTAGCAACCTTGTCACCCAATTCCATCCATAAATTTACCAAGATCTACCTTAAACAAAATTTTCAGCTTTGTTGTTGGATAGCATGAGTTCTCCTAGCTCCAGCAAAGCCTAAGCCAGCCTACATCATTGATTTTACCATTAGAGTCCACAAAAAAGCCTAAATGCATAAAAACAGTGGTCAAACAAAGGAAGACAGGGTCATACAGTTTCTCCTTACACCCACCCTTCCTGAGCGTTACTCCCTTAAGTACTCCCACCCAGTGTTGTCCTCTCCATGAAAGATCCCCAACTAATCCCAGATGAGCAGATACTCGGGGAATGCCTAGTTTTGTTCACATTTCTGGGTAAATAGAAAATTTTCATTCTCCCCTCAGCACATATACACATGCATATACAGTCCTGACCGGCTACAGAGGAGTATATCTTGGAGTGTAAGGGCCCTTTATCTCTGCCCTTTAGGAGCCCTTTGCTGCAATCCCAAATCCTGACAGAGAGGCATAATCAAACAGCAGGCAGTTTAAAGGACCAGATTTTCAGGCTCAGCCATCAGACTGGTTATAATCCAAGGCAATGCTCCATGATACCTAATCACATATTCTGCAGCTGCTGAAGAGAGGGGGTTTTTACCTCCCAAAAGAACTGTAATTATCCTCCAGAGGCAAAATCTGCAGCCTTCTTGCAGAACAACAACTGCAGAAGCTAATGCCTTAACTCGTGGACAGTCTGAGTGTCCATGTTCTTCTCAAGGAGTAATCAGCTCAAGGCACATATGTCCTATTAGGGCAGAAAAAAATTATTTATATAAAGGCTCACGCCCCTACACAAATCTGCAGGCTTAAGACGAGCAGACCATGATACTGGAAACTGATTTTCTACTGAATTCTCCTTTTTCATCTTTAGTAATAATTAAGCCATGATTTCTGCTTATCTGAAAGAGAAGTATGTGGATTTTATTCATGTTAGAGCTATAGAAGAGCTATTTCATGAATATTTTTTTTTCTTTTAGTAGAGAACACGACTGGCCAAATCGTCAAATCTTGTATTTAAATGTCTTAATGACAGAACCTCTTGTTTTCCACAGAACTGGGTTCAAATTTGACATTTAGTACAGATGAAACTAAGGCTCTTGCTCTTAACCTAAGCACCCAGAGGAGAAAAGCCCTCATGGCAGCCTTTTATCCTTTCACCATAATGCAAAGCATTCCAGAGGAGAGATGATGCTGGGAAGGCTGGGGCCGCTGGCTTGGGTGAGGCAACACAGCAATCTGAGGGATGCACACAGGCTTTGAACTGAAGCCAAAGCCAATCTCTCTCACTCTCAAGAGCTTTCCATTAAGACAAATTAATTAAAATCAAATCTTATTAGTAACATACCTTGTCGATCATATTTCAGAGCAGAAGGAACGTATTTGGTATACATTTACATCCTGAAAAATAGGACTTACAATGGAAGCACTAACACATCCTGAATTGTTTGAGGCCCCGAGTAGCTCTGTGATAGCTAAATGAGCTTTGAAGCACCGTTTTAGTAGTTGAGGAACAACGGTGGCGAGTAGTGGTAGAGTTAATAATCCTGCACAAAAAAAAGCTGTCCAGACAATACGATTTTCTGAAGGTCACAGAGGACACCAAACACAAGACATCAAGAGACATGAGCTTTGGCAACAGCCACTTGCAGTCTCTGAGTCCAGTCTGCTCCAAATCGTTAAAATTTCCTACATAACAGGGAAATGTCTTCACACTGAAGAAACTATAAGCACAAACACTTCTTATTAATCCAAGCTGTGTTTCTATCACTAGTGTGTTGTGCTCATAGATCACAGAGATTTATTGAAACATTTGCCACTGTGAAACAGGAGATCTCACATGCATTGCTCAGAGTAGACAATTATGAACCCACGAAGGCTACACGAGTTTTAACAGAGAAAAACAGTCTCAGCCTTTGGCATGGCATGCAAGGTTAATAAGATTCTTCCCCACCTCATGAAGTAAACATCTGGACTTCTCTGTGCTGTATTTCTTCCTTACTGAAAAGTAAAATACCCCACTCTCCCACTGGCTGAAAACTAAAACCAGCTGCTTGTCCTGTACATTTTTAACAGTAAATTCACCTGTAAATGACAATGCAATCATTTAGAACCTTATTATTAAGGGCCCATTCCATGCTATCATTTTTTTCTGCCAACAAAAGTGACATTGTAGAAGTACATTGTTTTATAAATGCAAATGAATTTTATTCACCAAGCTAAAGACTTCTAACAGACAGCAGAAGGGAATATGTGCAAGAAGAAGGTGCTGTTTCCTCTGAAACAGAAATTTACCTTTCCTCCAGTATAGTCAATGTTTGTTTCTTTTTTTATTCAAATAAGCGATAATTTACTTTAAATACTGAAAACTCATCAAAATGCAACACTAATAAGCCACACCAAATGGAACACTTAGAAAAAAGTGGGTTTTTGTCTTAGAAAAAAGTCTAGAAGATCTGTATCGTAATGCTTTAAGTCTCTCCATACAAACAATTTGATGCAGGTACATCATGACGATTCAACCCAAGTTTAGGACTGACCCAGCTCAGCCATGCACCAGTGAGAAAGAAAGACAGAAGCTAGACTCTTCTCAGATGTGCCCAGAGACAGGACAAGAGGAACCAGCCCAAATCAGAATACAGGAAATTACGTTTAAATGCAAGAAAAACGCGTTTTACCACAAGGATGGTCAAGCACTGTCACAGGTTGCCCAGAGATGTTGTGGAGTCTCCATACTTGGTGATGTTCAAAATCCAGCTGGACGCAGTTCTGAGCAACCAGCTCTAGGTGGCCTGGCTTGAGCAACGTGTTGGACTAGATGCTCTCCAGAAGTCCCTTCCTACCTCAACCATTATGTACTTCTACTGGAATTTCTTGGGATCACTGATGACCTAATATTTATTACCTTTTTTATGTGTGTCATTACCTCAGCTCTTCTTCTAGCCTAAATAACGAAGCCAATAAACAAGCTTTTTGGCTTGACTCTTACTTAGAAGCACCTTCATGTTCTTGACCAGGCCAAAACTGTAAATAGGGCTGTGTTACATGAGGGAAATGAAAAGAAACGTGGCTTAGACTTCTAACTATAAGTTAGGAGAAAAAAAGAATAGTATGGGAAAAAACTTATTGTATCATCAAATTGTACAAGGAACTATCAAGATAAGAAGAAAGCACAAAATCAAAATCCTAATCAGGTCTAGGAAATACTTCCATCAGTTGACAGTGACATTTAACAGGCAGTTGATACTAAACCTAGAATTGGTCACCGTCTCATAAACAGGACTACATTTTGGCTTCCATCCCACATTAAATTAATTTCTAAGCTTTCCAGATATGCCCAGCAGAACCTTATGCCAAACTCTTAAGTAGCTGCCTCTCATGCACTTTATTTTGGTGTAATATAAAATAATAATTTCCTTTTCCCTCACAAAATTAAAATATTCTCCCGGGCCAATTTTCCACTGAATAGGCAAAAGAAGCAAATACTTTTCAATGTCTGATCCACAAGCAGAAAACTAAGGATGTGAATATTTATTAGAAGTAAAGCCATGGAAATCTTGCGTACAAAACTGAGCCTTTTTTCCTACTTAATAATGGATAGTCATACTGAGAAAAAAAATACTAAAATAAATCAAGAAATAGTAATAATAGCTTTCTGATGCATCCAGTAAAGAAAAAAAGTGAGCTTTTATTGTGGTACAGATGAGAGTTGCTCCACTGAACTACACCAGTATTCATTAAACCTAGTTTACAGCAACTTAGAAGATGGGTGATATATTTGACTATTGACATCTGTCAACCAGGAATCACAATGCAGTTTAATGAGTTGAAACATTATTGGCATGCAATACGATTTGGCACATAGTTTTTTTCCTTTGAAAACTGAAGCTCTGAGCCATGGAGAACTTCAGCAACAAGAAGCCAGAGTTTTATTTAATTCTTCTTTTAGAATAAAGAAAGTCTCATGTGATAGCAGTTTTATTCATTGCACATAGGATAAAGACAATCAGTCGATACTTCTCTTAACTCCAGAGCTGTGGATGCAGCTAGATCCACCATTTCACTCCTCAAATGTTCCTCCTCAAACATTTGAGTGTTGAAAAAAGCAAATTTGTACCCAGTGTATACATTCAATCCAGTGCTAAAAAATACAACTGCCACAAATCAGAAAGTCATGCTGCAATCAGAACACAAGCAAATAAAACATGTCATTTATAACATGACCCCTCCTGAAATTTCACTGGAGGTGGTATTTTTTTGGCATGTTTCACAGGCCTAAGACTAATTTTAAAACGCATATCAGGAAGACCAGACCGTTCACCTCTATATCAACAGGAGATACTCAGTACCCCCATGTTTGGACCTAATCATACTACTTGCCTGCTAATGGAAACATAACAGGCTCTGGGCTTGAAGACAGTGATTAATATCACAAATTTACAGAAAGGCTTTCTCCTCCTCTTTTACCCATTCCAACACTCCCATCGGCTTCAACAGATCACATGTTCTTACTTTGCCTTCCTAACTTCTGTGGCATCCCATCTGACCAGCGACACATTCAAATGTCGCAGTTTTAATTTTCAGTTATGTCCTGAGATACCCGGCACTCTGCATTTAACATTTCCACGAGGAAAAAAAGGCTCTGTGTGATTGATCAAATATATCATGCCACAGCAACTTGTGCTTCAATCTCTCTCTGTTCCAGTGGCATTTCATCCTCTATGTAAAAAAAATAATGATTTGGAAATCCCCAAATGCCTGATCTGTTATGGTGGAAGTTTAATTAGACCTAAAACTAATTTGAAAGTGTCAGCAATATCTTTTCTGAAGAGCATTTAGGTATACTCCATTTAATAATAACATGACATGAAGTAAGTAATGAAATTATTACCGTAGGAGTGAAAATTGTTTTAAAAGAAAGACTATTATTCATACTGAATACCACATGTTTAAGTGACTGGCATTGCATTAATAATTATAGTAGTTATCACTCTCCATTGAAGAGAAAATATATTCAGATTACTAGCTCCATTATATTATAGCAAAAAGAAAAAGAAGACAGATTTAACAAATGTTATTGCAGAGTTGGGGTAGTCATTTGCCAAATTCTATTCCCATTATTAGTTGCCAATTTGTTTTGAAGTCACTGAAAATCTGGGTAAGAAAACTGTTATTCATACAAACATATTTTATTGATAGAAAGCCAAATAGATATAAACACAGAGTGAAATAAAAAATGCATTTTTGCATCTCTTTTTGTTTTCTTCACCTTATTCTATCTGTCCCAAATATAATAGACATTAAGAAAAATTAAAAGCTTATTCTAGTTTCCATCGTTTTATGGCAAGTAGTTTCTGTGTAGGAGAGAAGGACATTAAAAAAAGCTGTTTCAAGTTCTGTTTTCTATCAGAAATAGTTAGATAAGCTAGAATTGCATTTACCTTGGCTGACTTCTTCAAATAACCATCTCCCATGATGACCACCCTGGTTTCCCTGGGACTGGAAGATCTCTCTAGCACTTCTCCCACTTGCCCATTAGACTGCTTGGTATTTTTTAAATAGTTGCAGTGCCAGAAGGTCACAATCAAAAGAATGGCTGCCTTGGATACATGCTGAAATTACACATAGAGCAAAACACCACCTCTACTAAAAAAAAAAAAAGAAAATCTATTGTCTAAAAGCTTTTGGTTGCACCCATAGCAGTTATTCACTGATGCAAAATCAGATTCTTCCAAAAAGAGAGCTAGTTCATCATCATATTAGAAATGCTATGAAGCAGATTCAGTCTATTGCTCCTAACAAATCTGTCTGGAAGTGCTTGTTACTCATGGGATGGACACAAGAGAGAGCAGAGGTGTCCCATTTTCCCCTTTCAACCACAAATATGCATTTTCTAACTACCCTTCGTGCCTCTTTCCTCACCACAGGTACTATCGCCCTTCCTCCACTGACGAAACAAGTCTCCTAAATGTAGAACACAACTGTTAGGTTCATTTTTTCCCTAAAAAGCCCCACATGATGCATATTCTGGAGAGTCAGTTCAAAAGGTCCTTGTGTGGGTCACTCCTCACCTCCCTCACTACTGCACATTCAAATGGATTTGGTGTCCAGATTTACCTGGCATATTATTAATCTCTAAGAATCAGTGAAGAAATGAGGACATAAAGACCATGTTTCAAAGCCCCAGGCAGAAGACCACGAGCTGAATGATCACACTGAAGCTGAGGTGCCCATTTCTGCATAGCTGCCAAAATTCCCGTCACTGCTCAAACTCTGGGCTGGTTTGAGAAATCAGCATATCCAGCCACATAGTTACCAGGGTGGGTTTGGTATTTTCAGAGGTTTTCTCCCCCCTTCTTTGACTGAATTATTTGCTGCTTTGATCATTCAAAGAACTTTTTAACCTCAAACATTCAAGATACATGCTTTCATTATTTCAGCTTTTCTTTCTCCCTTTAGCAGCATTGCTCTGAAAGGAAATTGTTCCATAACATTTTAAGTGCCACTGCTGCATCTCTCAGATGAAAACCTTCCAGCAGCATCAGGAACTTAGCACTCCTGGTAAAACATCTGCTGGAGACAGTTAACCTTGACAGTCCTGTGAGCAAAAATATTAATAACAAAACCAGCCTGCTCTGTGGGCACATGTGTCTGCTGACGTTCCTGTACAAAAGGCCTTCACCTCAGACTCTGTCCGTCTTCATTACCACGTCAAACACATCGGTGAACTGAGTTAACTCATATTTCAACTCATACTACAGTGATTGGGAAACAGCACTGAGCACAATGTGCATAAGGACTGCAAAAAAACTTCTGTTAATGCTAGAACAAAATTTTAATACACTTAAGGATTTTTCTGGTGGCTACTCCTTCACACAACACAGCCTTCGTGTCATAATTATGCAAAAGGGCTCCCCGTACATCTGCAGGGAACGCGCACAGTGGCAGTACGCTGGCAGCCTTATACAAGAGAAGCAAGTCATACAAACTCCTTTTCTCCTCAAAAAATTATTTTTCTGCAACCAGTAATTACTCTTGCAAAGAACAGTTCTGGTCTAAATTCCCGACTAGTTTATAAATTTTCCATCTTGGTGAACAATTACCATTTCACTGAAATAGCATTTCTCCTGCTTTGAGTTTCCAAAGAGAAACCTTGCAAGTGGGATTGGGACTGATTAGCTCCATCACCCGAGCCAAGTCAAAACTGAGTGCTGTGCAAAAGACTTCGTGTTACGTGCAGTGAGCGAGCATGTAGTTCCCAATTCTCCCATGTATGGGAAAGGAAGGCCCCTCTGTACACATGAGTAGGTCTACAGTGTTCTCAAGAAGAGGAGGAAGACTCATACATGTCTGCAAGTTGACATCACACCAGCCAGGTGGGACCCAACAGCAGAAATCTCACACCACTCGCACTAGATAACTCAGCCCCCGCAGGACAGCTGACGTTCACAGGGCCGGGGAGAAGCTCACCTGGACAACAACATTTACATGCACATCTTACAGTGTAAAGAAGATGCATCACAGCACAAATTACAGGAGCATGTGGGAAGAAATTTTGAGTAGGCATTCCAAATAGCAGAGCAAAAGCAACTGATTTCCCTTGCAGAGACGCCTTTTAAAGTGGTTGGTTTGGGTTTTTTTTTTTTTCCCAGTGGTGCGTCTAAGGATGATACTTCTTTCTTTCTCTAAGAGAAAAGTCCTCCCCTTGCCTGCATGCAGTCATACTCCATTAATTCAGAACAGTTGCCGTTATGGAGAAGTTAACCATTGTGATTTCTCACATTGAAACTTCTGTCATGTTTTCCAGTTGCATTTTTGTTTCAATAAAATTTAAAAGTAACCTAAATTGATAATACTTATTTATACCTTGTATACAAAGAAAATCTGTTCCATTTCTGCTGGTAATTGGGCCATTTCTGTTACAATTCACTTATTAATTCAGCAGAATAAAGCTCACCTTAGTACGTTATGCACATTAATAACAGCCTATTACCCATGTCGCCTTCTTATGAATCAATTAAGTCTAATGTCCAAACTTTAAAATGAGCAGAAGAGACATATTTCTGCATAATGAACTCTGTTAAAAAGCCAACAAATGTTCATAAAGACTCACTACCTCCATCTATACAGGCTTTTAATAGAAGATATTAATGTTTATATAAGAAATCTCATCTACTACATTTTTCTAAAATTTGCCTCTACTTGAGCCTGAGATTTAATGAACTCATCAAGATCACCAAGCGTACCAGGTTTGTGTTTCTTTTTTTAACTCCTTGCACATCTTTTACTTCTGCTGAAATGCTGAGCTGGGACTCCCATTTTTCCTCTCACAGGACAACTATTACTCTGAAATTAATGAACCTTCTCCAGACAACCGCTGTCAGAGCACACACGGCTTGGATGTACCGGTACACGTTTCAGGCAGCCTGAGCATGACACGGTCTTCTCCAACCTGAGCAGTCCGTCAGTTTTGCTTTGGGTGTTTGACACTCAGGGTATTTCGCCCTTTAATGCTGCTATTGTAAGACTCCTCCAGAGAGCTCTAAATTCTGCTTCTGTTTTCTTCTCACTTCCCCAGAAAGCCTTAAATGTCTAACCAGGGACAATCACTTGAGCAACAAAAATAATGGACTTCTCAGTTTGAGGAACACACTGAAACACCAAATGTTGATATAGATCAGTCCATAATGTATATTTTTCTGTTTTTTTCAGACGTAACTTTTTTTTTTTTTGCTCAACATCAACATTTTTTTTAAAAATCCCTTTTCTTCTAATTTTTAATGAGATTTCTACTGAAAATTACATTTCAGAATTAACAGCTGATAAAAAAAATTTCGGCACCTTAAAAATGTTGCCCCTTCGCATTATTTCTCCTCCCGTAATAAATACTGCCCAGCATTTCAGCTGCTTTTTCTGCATTTGAAAGGACTTCCACATATGAAACACACACACTATAGGACAATATTACAGCTCTGACTCAGAAAAGCATGTAAGTGCATTAAGCAGGCACTTATCTTCATAAGCACAAACATGAAAAGGCACAACATCACAAGGCATGACAAATTCAGAAGGAGAAATAGTTGAATGAATATAAAACATACCGAAGATAAAATCTGGTTGAGTTCAAGGTTTTGGAGGGTATTCCAGAAGTTTTTTATTATTATTGACAAGTTTTTCAACACCTATTTTCAGACCTTGTTTCAGGTAAAAATATTGCTACCATTTTCCATGAGAAAAAGATGGGTCTCTCAATAAAGATGAAGTATTTCTGGCACAAGCACACATTATAAATGTTTATATTTTCCCTGCACTTATTTAGATACCTCACTGGATTATTTATAAACTAGTATAAGTGTTTTCACATGGGGCATAGATACAGAGGTACAAATTGGCTGGCATTTTCTCTTATGTAGAAGAGGCTTGTAAATCTTGATTTGTGTGACAGAAATCATAAATGATGACTCTGGATTTGATGTGGCCAATACAACAGGATCTGGAACCTCCTTAATCACCTTTCAGAGCCTACTTGTAAAAAAAAAAAAATAAAACCTGCTTCATGACTAGAAACTGTGGAGCAGAAATTCGTGACTGCAAATAGAGGCTGTAGAGCAAAAATATTCCAACTTCCCAGCCAACTCTTCCTGGTGGACTACCGCTCTCCTCATCATCACAGTTGTTACACAGTGATTTAAATATGAATGCAAAATAGCTTCAGTCTACATTGCCTGACTTCACAATTCACTTACCTCCCAACACTCCTGTCATAGGCAACTTTTCACTTTTGTCACTTGGTGCTTTTTAGCTGCTACACACAATGACAACATGGAGTAAGAATGCCTGCAAAGGAAAATTCATCGGGACTACACAAAACCTTAACCTATAATCTGAGACCACTCTCTTATTCTACAAGTCTATTTTCACAATCCACTGGCAAATACACATTTCCCAAATTTCTGTGACTAGAAATATATAATGTCTTAAATATTAACAATTTCTATGACTTTTAAAAACTCTTACGAAGTAGTATTGCAATTAAGAGCAAAACATAAAACAAGCATGGGTGGGAACGAAGTACGGATGATGTCATCCAACTGCTTTTTAATCTATAACTCTCCAGCTACAGAAGTACAATTTGAACTTTAAATCCTAAAGACTGTTTGCAACTCCACAGAATTTGGAAAGATGTAAGGGGACAGAAGCAAAGTAAGGCTTGATGTTTCATGCTTATGGCTTCAGCTCAGTCTCATCAGAATCTGTTCTGGCCAAAGCACTGAACTGAACTAAAACTAAACTAAATCTATACTAACTCTTTCCACCCCCAATTTAATCCTATTATGTTTTGTTATCTTTGGTATGGACACTGGAAAAGCTTACTCTTTTCTTTGTAACAGCCTATTTGAAGTCCCTTATGTGTTACTACATTATCCTGTTCCCTAACACAAACAACATTAGGTCCTTTATTCTTTCCCATAGGTCTTAATTTCTAAATTTCTGACTACTTTGGTGATCTGAACTGTCTCTGTTAGTCCACATCTTTCTATCTTTGCTCCATAATAAAAACAAACTCACACTTACAAGAGCAGAGGTTATGAGGAAAAAGCTACACGCGCATACCCAGAAGACTTGATCACAATAAGCCATTACCTCCTTCCCTGTTTTTCCATCTTTCCCCAAACATGTTGCTATCAGTCATCAGTTCAAAGTAGTTTAGAGACACTTGAGAATTTGACCAAGAAAACCAATGAAAAGATAATACTCAACAGGAATTTATGCAGCAAATGGAAGATGCAATGAGCCTGGCTCACCCATTCACGCAAACGCCCTGGGAAGAAAAGCAGCATCACCTATTCCTGTTCCTGGATGAGAGCCACTAACTCACCCTCAGGCGGGACTTTGCTGCTGGCCCCACTGGAGAGCTTCGCAGAAGGGGTGCACCAGGAGGAGGAGGGCAGAGGTGTACTGGTAAAGCTCAAAGGGCAAAGAATCCGGGTAAGCTCAGGAGGGAGGAATACTACACCGTGTTCAGGGCCCAGGCTAATATGAACAAGTATTTTTTATTTTCCATTTTTTGGTGTGTTTGTGTCAGGTAATGTTGAAATGAAATCATTTGGAAGTATTTATATAGCTGTTCAACTGCAGTTGAACATACGGCTTTTGTGCCTAAGAATAAGACCACATTTTACAGAAAAACAACAAAACCTTACAAACCACAAAACAAAATGCATATAATCTCTATAGTATTGTCTTCATGAGGTTAGAATTTCACAATGCTAATTAATGAAAACATTGTCTTTTATGATATCAGTCTATCTGAATATTTAGGTTTAGTCTTAGTCTTTAAGCTACAATCTTTTCAAGTTAACGGACTTCACTTTTTTTTACTAGATTACATAAATAACCAGAAAAATAATATTTTTTATTTTAATGTGTTCACCAGCTAATGGGTTAATGATGTTGGCACCCATATGCTCAGAACTTGGCTTCAGCATCCACTGAGGTAAATGAGAAAGTTCATGCCTCTTCATGTTACTGTTTACTTTGCCTGGCTCCAGACTAAACAAAACATTGCCTTGGCTTCAGAATCAAATCTAAGCTCTGCAACAGCCAAACCTTGGAACTCTGCAGCTCCTCAGAGGTCAAAATCATGAAACATTAATTTCTCTGCTAAGTCAGATCCTACAGTGGTTACAAACATTTGAAAATGCAATAAATCCTACTACATTTAGGAACAAACTTAATTAAAGAAATCCATCAGTATGAGGTAATGTACCACATAAGCATCCACCAGCCCAGCAAAGTGACAAAACTTCTGGTTCTCACAACCTTTCTCATTTGCTGGAAACTATAATACAAGTATGAAGCAAAATGCATTGAAGTGATACTGAGCAGCCACACATTGCATGACCAGGTTAGAGTCCCACTGGCAAGACCTGTTGCTTTGAAATTTAAAGCAAGTTTTTTTCATATTTATGACATTTCAAATGACATTTACTTAAATAATCAATCTCTTTCTAGTGCACTACAGGACAGT
This sequence comes from Egretta garzetta, assembly GCF_000687185.1. Lineage (NCBI taxonomy): Eukaryota > Metazoa > Chordata > Aves > Pelecaniformes > Ardeidae > Egretta > Egretta garzetta. Next base: position 2,871,074 of record NW_009260774.1, read on the forward strand.
TTCCTCTGAAATGGGTGAAGCCATTAACTGCCGTTGAGCAAGTGGAGTTGGCTTCCAGCTTCTGGAAAAAGAAAATTGGAATGGGCAGCTGTCCTTCAGAAGCAGTTTTTCTGTACTGCTTTGTTTATTCTGGCAATATTTAGAGGGCAGTTCTTGGCCTTTGATAGAAAGTCTGTGTTTGTTCTCTAGCCCATTTGCCACTGCCGAACACTACCTTGCAGTAAACTGTCCATTCAGACCAGTGCATACATTAGTCATCCTAAACAAAAAGTCAGCTTGGATGGATATGAATCACAGTTGATGCACACAGCAGTGTTGAGAAGGTAGTTTTGCATGCAATGAGGAAGCCAAGGTGTTCTTACAGCATCACCATGTTATCCTTCATTTAATCTCTGAATCTGTTTCTTTCAAACACACCCTATAAAAATAACATCCTTCTCAATGCCTTCCAAAGTTATAGGAATATTTTCACTTCCCACAAAGGTAGAACAGATATAATCCAAAGAAAGGGAAACCCTCTTAGCACGAAGGAAAACACAATGGCTCCAAAGGAAAGCAATTCACAGTCAACATTGGGATCCTTGCTTTTGGTTACACCAGATTGCCTGATCTATAGATACTGAATTCATTACAAACTTTTCAAAGAAATATAAGGACATGACAAACTAATAGCTACCTACCAGCATGTCTATACCATGCAATGGAGTTTGGTGAACAAACCATGGAGGGAGCAACAGCCCTCATTGACTATATGAACAGTACCACCCAGCGCTACAACCTTGCATCTTAAATATACACATAAGGATGATGTCACTGCTAAACGCTGAATCTTAGAATCATAGAAATGTTTAGGTTGGAGAAGACCTTTAAGATCATCAAGTCCAACCATTAACCTAACCCCACCATCCCACCACTAAACCATGTCCCTAAGCACCTCATCTGCCTGGCTTTTAAATACCTCCAGGGATGGGGACTCAACCACTTCCCTGGGCAGCCCATTCCAGTGCCTGACAACCCTTTCGGTGAAAAAATTAGTATTCCCTAATTCAAGGTACTAACCGTACCATTTTAATAGATGCCTTTTACTGTAATTTCTGCATTTAAAGGCTATATACCATGTATGAAAGTATATTCATTCAATTCCCACACAAGAAAGCCTGGCTTTCATCTACAATGACAAAAAACTCTTCAGAAGGTTTGGAGTTTCTGTTCCCCAGGCAGACACAGACTGAGTAAACTATACAAAAGCTGCAACTGTTTAACCTCCTACCCCTCCCAACACAGAGGGATGTGTTCATTTCCTCAAAATGAATAGGGATGTATAGCAATGGAAAGGCGATGTTTAATGAAGAAGAGGACAACAGGCAAAATTCAGTCCCGATAGTTCCTTCTCCTATCAAAAACTGAAACAGCAAAACTAGAATTTACAGTCACAGAATTTGTCCAGCTTCATAAAGGAAAAAGAAACTAAACAGAGCCACCGTGATGCTGCATAGGCATGCAGTGCTTTCCACTTGAACACCTCTTCAGCGCTGCTGAGCCAGTGTGTGCCCACCGCAGCCTAGCCCGGGCCTTCCTGCT
>NW_009260774.1:2872669-2881342 GCF_000687185.1 Egretta garzetta
TCCTTCCCTCTTAACAGAGACAATCCACATACCTTTCAAAATGAAAACATTTTGACTGTGATTGCCATCTATTGTTTCATGTAGAAAACCAGCTTTAAGTTTGCTGACGCTCTGGGGCATCTCTTATTCTATCACCAAAAAAGGCCTGAAAGATAAAAACAAGGCTGCATCTGCATGGACCTCCAAAGGTCCATCCAGGCAGCTCTCCATGCCAGCTCCTTCAGTACTGCTCTCACTACCTCATGTGGCAGAGGACAAACAGACTTCACCCTTCGATCCTTCTGCAAGCGACCCACTGCAAAAATGGGTCCACTATTTACTAGAAGAATTTCTCTGCTCATTCTGAACACATCCTCAGCCTTCCATGCGGCACAGCCATCTCAGCTTCTGCTCCCCGGCTTGAAAGGGCTGAAGCCGGGGCGTGCTGGGGGGAATAGAAATCACTAATGTTGAAGTAACGGGGCCCAACAGGGTTCATGCAGCCACAGCACGTCCCAAGAGCACGCAATAGCTCTGTTGTGTGTTTGAGGGGCATGACAAACAAGGAGAGAATTCAGCACAGATGTGAAGAATGAAAAATCCATCACTTGCTGGTTATGCGATGTTATAAATTGCAATAAGGTATGCTGGCAGCTGTCACAGTTCTTCCCCATTAACATTAATAAGACATGCTACAATGAAATTAAGATGATTTTTCTGACTTCCTAAAAAAAAAAAAAATCAAGCTCTCTAGAACTATGCTTGACTTTGATGAGGTCACAAACTTGACAGCAAATTGCTTTGGGAACTCATCACTATCTCCACTGCAGTAACAACTAGGGAAGCCCCTAACTGACACCAGGGCTCCTGCCGCACGATCTGAAACGCGCACAAGTCAAATACGTGTGTACATATGGAAACAGCCTGTGCTTGTATGGAATTTATAGCTGAAAGAGACCAAGGCAAGGAGTGGGAGCAGGAAAGTACCAAACACAGGCAGCGACTGGCTTGGAAGCAAGTATCTGAGTAGCTGAGTCCTGGTTCAACCTGGATTCACTCAAATCCTTTCGTTTCAAGAAAAGCATTGCATATGGAAAGCAAGCATATTTTAGTCATGTCAAGCATTCAGGAGCAAAACTGATAGCTCTAGGCATACAACAGTGGTTTCCTAGAATATCTCATGAGAGTCTGAACACCCTAATACCACAAGTGGCCTATACAGAAATCACACAGAAATTGCACCAATTTAGCTAAACTAGTTTGCAGATTGACTTATTTACATCAGAGCTAGCCTCTGGTGCATTCTGTTAAGCGTGGGAAAATTGGTTTGGAAGCCAAACTAAGCCAAATGAGTACTGGCCACTCTTAACCTGATTAAACCATGGTCACACAAGCTTGCTACACTGATTTAGGTAAATCAGCTTTAGCAAACAATTTAGTTAAATGAGCGCAAATTTTATATTTAGGCCACAAATACAATTCCCTTTTTTCACTTTTCACATTGCTTATTTCTCAGTGGTACAGCTGATGTGAAAACAAATGTATCACAATGAAGTAGAGAGCACAAATGCCTATTTCGGTCACCCGTATAGCAGAATTATATTTAAAACACACAAAAGGGGATTTACTCTGACCAAATGCATGCATCTCTCTCAGCTATTTTTAACCACCTAGGCCTATATCTCTAACTATTAAGAAGATGGGGAACTTAGATTCCTAATTTTAGGTGCTCTGAATTGCACCTCCTGGCCGTTGAGCTGAAAAATTATATACCAACGACATTTGAGAACTTTTCAAGGAGAAATTGTGTAGAGGATTCTGTAATAGGGATATAATGGATTTGCAGATAGGATAAAAAAATAGAGGCAGTTCTCACTGCAGTTTTAAGTTTGCAAGTCTAACAGTGTTTGAAAAGAGAAGAATATTGTTCATTGTATTTAACAGTGCTGAGCTGTAAGTCTTTAGAGTTGGGAGGGGGGAGGTTTATTACCCACTAAAAGGGGAAAAAGACTGCCCATGTATTCTCTGTTGCAGGATCAGATATCGAAGCTCATGAGATGTACCACTAGCTCTACAGATGCGAAGACCCACACTTAATGGCATGGACCCTTGCTGACAAATCTTTCTACCGAGGAGCAATGGGTTACTTATATTTGGAAAGTTCTCAAATGGTAAGAAAAAATAAATCGGGGAAAAAAATAAAGTTCAAACCCAAGTGAATTAGAAAAACAGGAGATAGCCAAAAGAAAACTGGTTTGTTCTGAAAATTAACAAATTAAAAAATAAGGATGACGATGATTCATGTACTTGAATAAAAAAAAATTAAGGAAAATCTAAATCTACTGCAGAAGTAGAACTATCTCTGACTCTGTATATCTAAGCAGAGTTTTCCTTTCTACACAATTATCAATAAGGCATTCCAAAGTGAACCTCTGACAAAAGGTATCATAAAATCATCATTCACACATACCAATTTTCATATGTTTGGTTGTTCCATTTCTTCCTGTTTGTTCCAAAATAATTCCAATTTTCATAAAGTGGTCGATTATGAACACAGACGAAGCAGCTTATCAAGACTGTCTGACACTTTAATTTCCATCATCTATAATTCAGGAAAAGCGGTACCACAAATCTCCAAGCTTCATTTTAAGTTTTCACTGTTCTTCCTCTCATTTTCTGAGTCTTCATCTTAATTGGAAGGATACGCAGTAAGGCTTCTAAACACAGTAATAAAATTGTATCCTAGAGGTCAAGCAACATAGAATTTTATGTTATCTCAAGTCACTTGTTCTTTTGCTTGTTTTTCTCTCTCATTTTTCATATCAAACTAACGTTAGCTAATTGCATTAACAGAGCCATCTTGAAAGACAAAAAACTAATGACACAGTCAAGGACAATGATTCCACTTTTTTATGGTGCTATTCCATAGCAGAAACAGTTCACTCTGAAATCCCCCTTGAAAAGACTGCTATAGCCAAGCAAAGGATTTCCAGTTCTAGTTCACTTACAAGCATGACTTCTTCAACAAGTATCAGAATTAGAGAGGCCCATTAAGTGAATGATGAAGCAAACCACCTCTTTGTCATTGCTATGAGCATAAAAATACATTATAAATCATAAACTCTATATATCACAAAAACATTTTTATTGCCACAATACAAATTTATGAACAAAAAAATCTATAAAAAAGGACTCTACTACAAAGTTTCATATAGCTTTTAAGACACTAAACCCAAGGAATTTCTATTAGCTCAAGCCTGGGACTCCAGAGGCCATCACATTTTTGTATTCCAGACAACAGCTGAGAGAAAATTTAGTTATTTTCATTCTACAGAGAAAATTTAAAAAAAAAAAGGGGGGGGGGGGGGGGGGGGAGGTTGTTGTTGAACTGTTTCTTCTTGACATTACCTTTGACCAAAGAAAAGCATGATGTAAGTTCAAAGAAGGAATATGGGCTTAGGAAATATGTTTATTGAGTTTCTAATTCATTCATATTTTCCTTTATTAAAAGAGGGGAAATCTCTGCACCAGGAAATTTAGAAAAAAATGACATAGTCTCTTAAAAGTTCCAACCCATCATTTATAGTTATCTTCACCTTTTCTCTGCAGAGCAAGACATTAACCATTCTTGACACTATATTCTGTGGTTCTTGCCCAAAAGAATAAAAACCACCGCTAGCTGGTATCACATAAACGTAACTTTTGCAGAAGAGTACCCCACAATGGACTACAGCTCACCTATTTGTCTTAGCCTCCAATAACTTTAAAACATTCTCTTTGTTTAAAAAAGTAGAAGAATCACCTGGTATTTGAGGTTCCTCAAAGCCTTATTACGATACTTTCTTACTGTTGCAGTACCAGTGTTCTTCCAACAACATCCCTAAAAAAGGTTCTGAGATGGAGAAAAAGCCTTGATTTGAGTATGTCAGTTCAGAATGTATTGTATAGCCCTCTTAAAACAATTTTATTCGAGGCTGCTATTTTGTAAAAACTAATGAGCTAGAAATAAAAGGAAAAAAACCCTCAATGCTACTTAGTGGTTTTCCTGAATTTCAAATCTTAAAAATTTACCTTATTAGCCTCTTCACTTTAACATGACCTATTTTTCCCTGTTCTGAAACTGATAAAAACCAAACCAAAACAGTGTTCAGTACTCTTGCAAATCACCATATTATAATATTCATAATATTGGTACATATGCGTACATACTTAACTCAAAGTGTTTTGTCTAACACAGCTACACCTCAATGCCATATATGTTACACATTTCCAGGCATTTAACTTCAAAATCTCCTATCTAAAAAGCTACAAATACTACCAAACAAGCACCACATTTGATAGAGAGGTTATGCATGAGCATAGTGTCGAGATAGTGAGCTACTGACTCCCTAGAAAAATAAAAAGAAAATGCATGTACAGGATCACATTCTGAAGCTTACAGAGGTACACTGAATTTTTGCCATTCAAAAACAGTTTCAGAGAGATTCAGGAAAAACTGAAAGATTTCATATATTGCTTTTCAAAATTAAAGAACCAAGTGTATAATCATGTCTAAGAAGACTGTGTAGCTCCACATGAATGGGCATTGAGGCTTCTCCCTGTTCTCCTGCTTTCCCTTCCCCCCACCCATACTTTATTCTAATCAGCTGAAGAATTCCCAGGGACCGTGATAAATGCAAATATTTTCACCCTACAAAACTGTTAACATGTACTTTTTCTTCCCTAGGCAACAGAATAAAACAAATCCAGAAGCAACTATAACCATCACAACCTACATTTCAGGGCATCACCAGCCCCTAATTTCTTGATCCTCACTTACTTTGTGTTCTTCAAGCAAAAAAAAAAAAAAAAACCCAACAGGCCTTTTCTTTCTTCTCCCCTGGCCTTTCTTTCTATTTAATTGCCGTTTCAAATGTATTATTTTTCTTCAGCATCTCCTGATTAGGTTTTTCCTTTAAGATCCTCTCTCCACAAGGTCTTAATGTATTTTTTTTCAGATTGGTTTCCTATTTATAGGAGCACTCAAATCCTCTAGCACACTTAGCTTATCAATTTGACAATGCTCAGTCTGCCCAGGACTCCCTGCATATTGTAGGAAATCCTTTCCTGATTCAGAGATTGCCAGACTAATGCGGGAAGCACAGTGTCCATTTAAACACAGATACCCTTGATTTGAAAGAACCATGAACTCCAGTCTTTACAAAAAGCAAGGTATTTAGCTTGGCAAGTTGTCATATTTTAATACCTCAAAATATTTTCAAAGGAGTAAACAAGGACCTTCTTAACATCTACTGCCAGATTCAGCTCATGATGGCTACCAGCTCGTAGATTTTCAGGGCCACAGTAAACAAGGACCTTCTTAACATGTAGTGCCAGACTCAGCTCATTATGATGGCTACCAGCTCGTAGATTTTCAGGGCCAAAATCATCACCAATGCCAAGAATTTGCCATTAACACTAGGAATACATGGCACTATTTTTTCATGTTAAACTCTTGCAATAGAAGGTTTGTTTTTAAAGTTATATGGTGAAACAAGGTCTGTCCCACACTCCTGATTCAGAACCAGCTTTGGCAAATTCAGAACCATGCACAATGCCAGTATGGTGCATGCACAGCAGAGAAAGTATATGCAGCAGGCTTATAAAGTTATACTTCTATACATTTTCTGTTTCTAAATACAGTCAGTTTATTACTTGGAAATGTGGCTTCAATTCTAAATAAAAGATTTTACGTTGTTTCATGATCAGACATCACTCTGTGTAAGGAATCATGCTGAAATCCAGCCCTGCTTAGTGCAGCTATTAACAACACACCAGAGAAGAATTTTTCAAACCTCAAAGCCTCAGAAGAAATCCCAAAAATGCAGCTTTCTCCTGTCAAGGCTATAGGCAATGATCATTTCAGACAGAAAAAGAAACTGAGCTCATTTGTTTATCCTGCATCTTGTTCCAAAGCAATTAACTGAATGAAGGAATTGCTTGCCTGTCCACGATTAGAGCAGGCTTAACACTTGTCAACTGCCATCTTTTGGAATTAATTCAGCCAACATCGTCATGTGCTTCAAGCACATCCCCAAATCTTGGCCAGACATAGCTAGAGGGCTTTTTTTTTTCCAGCACAGAAAAACAGCAGTTAAATGATTAATGATTTTCCTGTAATAATTCAGTATGGCTTTCCTGATAGGCAAAAGGAAGGCAGCAACCTGTGCTAAACTGGGAAAGGGTGTTTGTGGGGGAAGAGGGAAAAATCCTGCTAACATCGTTGGTGCCCCCAGGCATCTGTAAAGGCAGATCTTCAAGTACTTCAACAATTTTGATGGTGATGCTCTGGCTCTTGGTGGCTTCCACCACTTACAGAACAATGTTTGGCTCTGATTCACACCAAACTATCAAGAAACATCTTACCTGTGAAAATACATTCACCTATATAGGAAGAATTTGGTCATCTCTACAGGGAGAACTCACATCTAGGGTTCTTGTATGAGTCTTGTATATGAGAAGCAAGACAGAAAGATGGGTGTTATTCCTGAATTAAGGAACAGGTATTACCCACCTCTTTGGAAAAATCTCTTACCAAAATTATGGTAACTCAATTACATCACTGTGCTTAGCCAATACTGATCACCAATATGGTTGAGCACAACTAATTAACATGTTAAAAAGCAGCAAAGAATAGCAACCAGCTTCCACTAAGCAATGCAAATGATCCTGAAATACAAAATTAGGTACTACCATAAGTATTGCTCACACTGGGCACTCCTTAGGGATCTTGCCTTTTTTTCTTTTTAAATAGAAGTCTGATAAAATGCATCCCCCTACAAGTACAGCTGCAGGCTCCACCGTTCCCCCTCCCCATATCTTGTGATGGTGACCCTTAGCCACCACCGTTCCAAGCAGGTACAGAACCAAGAATCAACACAAAATCATTGAAAACATCAAACAATCTTTCTAATATACTGCAGATCAAATTGGTAGCAGAGCCAACTGTAAAGATTGACCAATATTTCTCATTTTAAGATTCTCTACTCTGTTGTGCCAGAATTTAACTGTTCAGGCCGAACGCCAAATGTCTTTGCAAATGTTCAGCAATCTGTGAGAAAAATTGAGAATTACATTGTTTTCAGGTGTATTCGGTTCTAGAAACCTTTTATTTCAGAAATGCTATCATTACATACTGGGGGAAAAACTTTGTCAAACTATCTGTGCCAAACCCCACCTTAATTCGATTTCCTCTTGTTCGCGTGCTACAAAGCAATTTTTATGAACATGACTGAGAATCTTTTCCCACGTTAACCCTGCCTCAGTCAGTTCACAAAATGGACAATGTTTTCTTATTGAATTAAAGTTTTCTTTTTTCCAGATTGTTCAGGTGTGGGATCTGTGCCTCCTTATCTGAATACACTCTTCCATCTCTGCTCTGCAAACAAAACTATCAATGTATTGCAAGGATTTCCTCTCATACTCAGAGCTGCAAATATCCAAATGACTACCCAGTCCCAGTTTACTCCCAGTGTAGATCCAAGCTATAAAGTGAATGAGGCAAAGGTCTTAAAGAAAAAAAAAAAAAGGAGGCGGGGGGGGAAGAAAGAAAAACCAAAGAGGACCACAAGACAATTACGTATGCTTAAATCTTTGGGCAAAAAAAGCAGCAAATTATCCCCAACTGTCTTGAAAAAATACCTAAGCTCTCCTTTGCACTGTATTTGACAGTCACCAAAATACAATTCTGCTTTATTTTACTGCATTATTTGAGCACTGCATAATTTTTTAAGTTATTTTTTTATTTTCTAAGGGAAGAGAACATTTGTACCTTTCCGGTTTGCAGACAGGGTGAACCACAGCAGTGTAGTGAACCACAGAAGTACAAATTACAGCCTAGCAAAGACATAAACTTGGATCTCCCAAATTCCCTGCTAGGGCTTTAGTCATTGAGCCCTCTTCACTCTCCATGTCCCTCCTAGGGAGACCAGATGAATTCATCACAACACAATCCCTACATCATTCACAGCACTATGACCTTTTGCACCTTCCACTTAAATGTTGGTTTCGTGGTTTTGTGCTTCTCTTTATTCAGTATTCCTCACAAGAAGCAGAGATGTGTGAACTTAACTCGAACCCTTCCTTCTAAAAAAAAATAACTAAATGAAAAAATAAATTAAAAAAAATAATAAAACAGGTCGCAACACTTCGAAGATGAAAAATCATGGTGTTATCAACATGACCTGATGAAAATGATTACCAAATCTGATTGTATATAATATACCCCCTTACCAACAGCTGAAGAAGGGAAAGCTGCATCCCTGGGAAACATGATTGTCTTAAAATGTCTTAAAAATAGTATAAAGAATATAGAGACTTTTACAGTACAAAAATCAGTAGGGTTCTAGTGCAAGACTAACTTGACCTTTTTATAGGTTTTTTGAGCCATTCTGGGTAACTCTATAAAGGCAACGTAATTACTTGTTGTAGGATGTTTGAAATAAAGCTGTAGAAAGAATAGTCTCCTCATTTACATTATATAGGTGCTTTCCATAAAAACAAAGTGCACCACAAAATACTGGTTTGCTTTGGAATAATTAAGTGTTTTTTAAATGACATAATGCATGTCATAATACAGTAGGACTGCACAAAACACTGTAAAAAAAAATCCGTCTTGATTTAGTATTCATTGCACAAAAGGCAGAGCTCTCAAGC
>NW_009260774.1:2881354-2893471 GCF_000687185.1 Egretta garzetta
TTCTCTCTTTTAAGCTGTTCTGGAGCTCCAGTTACTTCGGTGGAGTTACACTTCCTGATCTAACAAGTGTAAATGTAAGCGCTTTCTTGAGAAAAGATGTCTTATGTTGTCAGGACTTCCAAGTGAAAAGCAACTTTACCTTGTTTTGCTGTTGTGTTTTGGTTTCGATTTTTTTTTTAAGGAGAAAAAAAAAAGCAAACAACAACTTAGCAATCTCCTACCTAAGAGCGCTGAAGCAGCTGGCCATTTATAACAAAGTTAGACCAAAAGATAGAGATTCTGAAAACAATTAAATCTCTACAGGACTTTGAAAATAAGGGACCCACTTAGATCCAAAAATCCTTCAGTGACAAAAAGTTGCAAAGTGAGTTCAGAACCTGACAGCTACAAATCTGCACTCAAAGGAGACTTTATAATATGCCAAGTGCAGGAAAAAGTTTAATTGGCCCCGAGAGTCACCCATAAGATATACAAGCACAGAAAACAAGGTTTCTTTAGTTACAGAACTGCTTCAGGTTTTCCTCATTTTCAGAGAGATAAAATTTATAAAGAATAGAACCCTATCAAACATTATTAACAAAATACCGTAAGCCAATATAGTAACATATGTATACCCAGTAAGATGGAACTACCATATTCAGACAGTCCAAAAAACTCTACTTGAACTTATAGAAGACATTTAAAAGTAGAGATAAGTTAGTATTTTTTTTTCTGCTTCTCACTGCTTTTGCCATTTCTTTTATAGAAATCTCATAGGAACTCCTCTTATTGACAGAATATGGAGGGTAATTAAAAAACCCATCAGTATCTGTACTCCCAATCAAGAAGGATTAACTGAAACACTGGAATGGGTTGCCCAGGGAGGTAGTGGAGACCCCATCCCTGGAAACATTCAAGACCAGGTTGGACGGGGCTCTGAGCAACCTGATCTAGTTAGCGGTGTCCCTGCTCACTGCAGGGGGGTTGGACTAGATGACGTCTAGGGGTCCCTTCCAACCCAAAACATTCTATGATTCTATGATTATAGCTGGGAGCTGAATTAAACAAGTAAAAGCAAAACCACTAAATTAAGTCATGAGATCTGGGATACAACCTTCTTCATTAAAATCTTCAAGGACAAATGGGAAAAAAAAAGAAAAAAAAAATCTTCTTGACTACCATAATGACAGGTTAGGAACACCAATACATGCATTTGCTTAGAAATGTATATGTGTGTATGTGCATATACATACATACATACATATACACACACACAAATATTTGCATCCATATTTTTAGAAATATGGATAAAAACTCCACCTGAAGTTTGAAAGCACTAGGACCACAAATGTTCTCTCCTCTCTTGTCTCAGACTCACATTTCACCTCTGCTTCTGCAGGGCACACAGTTGTCACAGTGTATTTGTCTGAACAGCAGAATTGCAATGAAAAATTTATGTCATGCATTTCCCTTTAGCCTCCGCTATGGCCCAGACCTTCCCAACCAGAGACAAGGCTTGGGTTTCTGGAGGCAGCAGTTACTCACCGTATGATTAGGAAACTGTAACTATTACCGTGTGATTTTAAAATTGCATTGCCAGTAAACAAACAACATAAGATTTGCGAAGTTTGTTCATTATAATTACTAATACATACCTCCTGATCTGTATTTTCAAGGAGTACACTAACAGTAGCAGCACAAGACAGGAGTTTAATAATTTTCCTCGTGCTACTTTAGAAAGTTAGCTATTGATATTTGAACAAAAGCAGACATTATTTCAAAGAGGATTGCCTTAATCTCATGAATCTGTCAAGATTGCAGTGCAAGATAGGTTGCTCTAATGAAATACAAACCCAATGTGAACTACACCTGCACTTCTGTAGAGACTAATGGGTACATTTCTGCTACCAAATTTAAACGTCTTTAAATTGTTGAGAATACAAAATCATTGAAGTTTTGCTGGGTTTTCATTTCAATAAGTGATGTATGCCATCACGCTCTCAAAGAAAAGCTGCTAACACAGCTACTAAAGGTAGTATTAACAGTAGAAAGGTATTTATAACTATCATTGTACTTCAGGCTGTGGCAGAATACTTAATTTTACTACTAAAGCATTGGAAAAGGCATTGATTCAGAAGTATTAGAATATCCAGTCATTGGCTCAGTGACAGTACAAGGTACTGAATGCAATGCGGTGGGGCTGAAGATTGAGGAAACAGATGACCAAGAACCAATGCTGAGAGCACCCACACACAGTTTTGCATCTGTCACAGCACCTGGATTGAGGTGGAGACCGGCCGCAAGACTGTACCTACTTACAGTAGCTGTTTCCAAAATGTAATAAACCTAGTCATTAGAGAAGTCATTTTGAAAAGCTCAAAGCTCCCTTCTCACTTTAAGATTAAGGAAGCAGCAACTACAACAGGAAGTATAAGTAGATAAACCTGCAGTTGAAGGACAACCACCTTTTATCCTTAAAGCAAGGAGAATCGCTCAAAAAAAATCAGACATGCAACACAAAATGCCTTTGTCAGTTTTAAGGTTTGGCTGGCTATATTGTGATAAACCAAAATAATGACGATTCATTCTTTGTTTCAGTCCACAACGGCTCACTTTTCACCAAGAGGTAATTTTCCCTTTTATCAAATATTTTCTCCTTTTTAATTCCCCCAGCTCATTTGTTCTGCTATCAAGGCACCAAATTAAAACATGCAATGACTAACCAAGGAGACCCTGTAGCTGCAATGCATCAAACTAATTTTGTTGACCATTCATGGGTCATTGAAACTTCAGCTTCACATGCCTGTTTCAGAGGCAAATGACAAACATGACCCTTTCTTTCTCCAAGCTGCACAGGTATTTCACCTAGGCAAGCAGGAAAATAACTCCATCCTGCTGTCAAAACTCTCAATCCTCAAATTTGAAACTATATTCAAATAGCCTCGAATACAGCCAGTAATAAAATCTACTGGCCAAAGGATGAAGACACCTAAGGTGTTTAAATCAATTTGTTTTACATCAAGTATTACCAGATAATGAACAGATAGTGAGTTCTACAGCAGAGCTGATCTTCAATACCTGTACCAAAATCCTACTCCGCTTGGTTTCTACCCCAAAAAAAGCTGTTGATGTCACTTATTATATGCCATTTACTATATACACTTTATTTTTTAAACCATGAAAATATGAAACATCATAATTATTAAGTAAAAGGACTTCATTTTCCATTGTAAGGGAAAAGAAGGTTGGAAGACCAGAACTTATTTATTTAGAATAGAATAGACTAGACTATTTTAGTCCGAAGGGACCTACAATGTTCACCTGGTCCAACTGCCTGACCACTTCAGGGCTGACCAAAAGTTAAAGCATGTCATTAAGAGCACTGTCCAAATGCCTCTTAAACACTGACAGGCTTGAGGCATCAACCACCTCTCTAGGAAGCCTGTTCCAGTCTTTAACCACCCTCTCAGTAAAGAAATGCTTCCTAATGCCCTGTCTAAACCTCTCCTGGTGCGGCTTTGAGCCATCCCCACGCATCCTAGCACTGGATACCAGGGAGAAGAGCTCAGCTCCTCCTTCTCTGCTTTCCCTCCTCAGGAAACTGGTGAGCACCAAAACTCAGTTCCCACTGAGGTTTTTATAATTTGTTTAAACAGTTTCCCAGACTAATGCAAGAACATTCAAGATGAAATCCAGATGTGCTTGCACACCAGTTATATCCTAAAATTCGAATGGAAAACTGAAGGTAGGTATCAGACCTAGAACTGAAAATGCAAGAAAACTCCCTTCCCAAATACAATCATAGAATCATAGAATGTTTGGGGTTGGAAGGGACCCCTAGAGGTCATCTAGTCCAACCCCCCTGCAGTGAGCAGGGACTAATTAAAAACCAGGAAGACAAACAAGGTTCTTCTCCAGACTGTATCCAGATTAAACTTAGAATACTGCAAAATTCCTGACAGAAAAAAACTTGCGTAACACTTAGGATGATATAAAAAAAGATTTAACTTTTTCAGCTCCTAACAATCATTCTGTGAAAATTAAGATACTCCTGAAACCAATTATTAAAAATAATTGCCATTCATATGGGTAAAGGATTACCAAGTGCCAATGAAGAAGAAAAAATACAGCTCACTTGAGAAGTACAGAGAACTTTTGAATACCTATGTAAAAATAAGGACTAATGAGGATGTCTCCTTTGGTACTGTCTAAGAACTAAAGGAATTTTATACCCACAAGTTTGTATACTTTAAAAACATCTCTTACATCATCCTATAATAATTTTTACCACTACTTTAAAAAAAAAAAAAAGTCTGTGACTGCACAGTCTTTATATAAAATACTAATTACTACATACTTGATTACCTTCAATCTTATAGTAGGCAGCACATAAAAGCCTCATATATTTTGTGAACATTTATGATCTGAGAAATTAAATAGGCCAATAGAAATATGATTAGAAGACATTATTCTTCCCTCTACTTAAGAGCACCCACCAGCAGGAGGCCATTTGGGATGGTTAAGCACTTTCACTCAGTGCTGCAGCAGGCACCAAAGCCGTCCCCTTGCAAAATCGTCAGGAACTCAGCGTGTGCTCCTTAATGTTGCAACAACGGGTACGCAGCATTTCACAGCACTCTTCTGCAGCCCTCTTTTTCACTCTACTGAGCTTCGTCTCCTCCAGTGCAATTCACTGAAAGAGAATTTTCTCATCCATTAATTGAGCTCCAGCCTTTGATTTCCGTTGCCTTAAAACCCCACGTACTATCAGACACCTAGTATTGGAGTAGCCTTGTGCTTTTATCAAAGCAAGCGTTTTAGTGTGGTGAAAGTCATTCCTAAATAAGAATTACTTGTCTTAGGCTAAGGATTAAACAGTTAAAAAGATTACTGCTACACAGCTAGTACTTTACACGTTATCAAAACCAAACCCACAAACTTCAGGAGATACTTCACCTTTTTCAAAGACTAGGCACACTAAAAAAAATATAATAAATAATAAAAAAATATAATTTTGTATGCTATACACTAGTAAACATGTAAAAAACTAGACTTATCTCAGAAATAAGACTAGATGATAGTGTGGTGTATTTAATGCATATTAATGAACTTCACCACATTATTCAGCACTGGGGTAAGAGACTGTTCTCTGTTTACAGCATTTTTCAGGAGCATATCAAAGACCTGATATCTAAATTCACCTAGAAACACTAGAAAACTACAAAAGGCTGTCTGCAGGAAGAAAGGACTGAATTATTACACCACTGTAATAATTAACCTACTGGTATAAAGACCAAAACCACTGCAACGTCTCAGAATTTTCAACTTAAAGGCAGAAGGGAAAAAAACAACACACAGTTACATATAATGACATAGTTTGATTTTTAAGCTTCCAGTCACCACTTCAGTCAAGAATTCTGTGAAGCAGATCACAAATCACAAGAAATTGTATTGCACGTGACTAGATGGCATTCTATTTTTAACACTACAGATTAACAGATGGAAGTGGAGTTTTTCCTTCAAAAGTGCTCCAGTCATCATAAAGTACTAACAATGATGTTAATTAAACACATTTGTGGAACTAAAAAAATCCCAACCATGTGATTTCATGTTCGTTCTCTACAGCTATTTCTACAGCTCGCTCTGACAAAATTACCAGTTATATCAACATATACATCTGTATGGCAAAATAGGGAAGGGAACGTACCAGGTCATCCCTACAGCTTGAATGCCTTTTATCATGTTGATATTCCAGAAATTACCATATCTGTATTTTTATTTACCTAGCTACTTTACTCACAGTAAAAAAAAAAAAAACAAACCTGCAGAAATCCCCCCAAGTTTCATCACTGAATCAATAAGCTTATGTAAATCACACCGCCAGAAGTAAGGTCTAAAGAAGAGTTTAGTAAAGATAATTAAAAGGGAACACTCTATCCCCATCAGGTGCTAAATATAGAGCGCATAAACCCTTTTTTCCCAGCTGTGGCTGAAGCAAACTGTGTTTCCCCAAGAGGTGCCCAGAGTCTGAAGTGCAGGACGAGCAAGAGGAGTCTCTGCAGAAATGAAGAGTGCTGAAACAGCACTTGATAATGAGAAGAACTTGTCTCTTCCATCTTAAAACTACTGAACGGCACCGCTTCATAAGAGATTATTAAAACACTGAAAATTTATATAGGGATGCCTTTCCTCTTCTCTGATCCTGCTACCCCAATTGCAAGGTAACTTCATAGGAAGAAGAGAACAGGCGCTTTCTGCCAATGATCACCCAGGGAGAAAAGGACAAGCAAGTTTTACACAAACTTCCCTTAAAATTTCTTAAAGTTCCTACAGCAAAGACTAATCAAGGATTTGGGATTAGTCCGAGTTCTGGGCTGCTTTGACTATGGCTCAACACAAATTCACCAAAACAAGCAAAAATGCTGACTTCTTCACAGGTACATTTACCTTGGACTAGGTACGAGGCACTTTAAGAAAATAGGGACTTCAAAGATACCAGTTTTCTTACATCACTTTTTTCGTACCCTGATTGCATCACGTGACAATGGCATGATAACGTGATACCTCATCTGACAGTAGCGCTCAAACCTACACAAGATTCACCAGAAGTTGTGAGCTATTCCTCCCACCACCACCGTAATCAGTTTTAAGGTAAGTTCTCATCCCCAAAGCGAACCATTTAAGAATTTTACCACTGTAAACAAAACGTGACAGATATAGCACATTATGTATTAACTCCATAAGGGAAGGGAAGGTGGTCTGCCAGATTTCTCAACTGAAAATGCTTCTCCCACCGTTATTATCTTGGGCTGTGCGTGTTAAGCTAATTTCCACTTCCAGCTACACAAAAGCAAATTCAGCCTAAGTCCATGTAACTGAATTATTTTAGAGACATTGGAAGACGAATCTGGCTGAATGCACATGCACATACGTAACAGGGATTTCTGGAGTGACAGGACAGATCATCTCTGTGGCATTCATGTCAGAGCCATGACAAAATGCTTTTCCCAGATGAATAAGTGACAGCGAGAAGGCTGTGTTCAATGGGAAGAGGAAGCCAAGAGCTGGCTTGTTTCCATGGAAACAGTAGCAGCATCAGGCAGAACAGCTGTAGAAGAAAAGGCAGAAGTTCAGGAGGCAGAAATCTTGCTGATTTTACCTCACCGATATGTCAGTGCCATCAGAGACCATCTACGTTTAAGGTAGATCAAGCTAGTTTACATTGAATACGTCATGCATTAAGCTACAATTTCCAATTAAGACTTTTAACAGCCAGCATGCCAGAATTACATTAATACATTAATAAAAATTACTTATAATGGGGTTTAGTCAGCCAGTGTACACATGAAGCTACGGAGTGTATGAATATCTGTAACAGCGATGCATTATGATTTTTGTCATTAGGAACAAATCTTGCTGTTTCTTTAAAAACGACAGCTCTCATAGGTGAAATGCTTCAAGCAGAATGACTGGGTTTTGCCAATTTAATCTAATGGACTCTTTTCCCACTTAAAAATAAATTTAGCACTTTGATTCCCAACATGGCAAAAGGAATACCCTCTTTTCAGTTTCTTTATCAACCTTTACTATTTTCTTTGTATGCTTTTATAATCATTTCCAGATAGAAGACACCTGCATAACTCAAAAATTATTAAAGGTAAAATCTAAAGTATACTTACTTCCCTTGTTGGGTAAAAGATAGAGAGTCAAAATTTGCACATATAAATTAAAGGGTCTTTCTCTTTGTTAAGAAAGCAAATAAACTCTGCTATTCACTATTGATGTACAAACAAGTATTCTGAGATCGACATATCTTCATCACTCCATTCACGATGCCTCAGCTGAACTGTCCCAGCAGCACTGATTCCACCAAACCCCAAAACCATCTTACACCGTGAACAGCCAAAGTCCTACATTTAACCCACCCCATTCATTCACCCTAGTACATGATGGCTATCTAGGTACCTGGAGAAAAAGTAAGCAAGCTGCCAAATAAAGACATCAGTTATCTTCTACAAGAACACTCTCCAATATGATCTCCGTGGCTTTAACTTTTTGAGGGGATCTATAAAACTGTATTTTCTCCCTCTCCCATCTCACTCATTTCAGCTGATTCTTCCTACAACCATCCCCACCGAATGTCCAAAGCTGGTGTAGATGTTACGGGACACTGAAAGGAGTCTCAGACTGTAACTTCACGTAAAGCAGTAGATAGGAACTTCCCGTTTCCACCCAACAATACCGCTCACTGCCCAGGCATAGCCCCTTGTGTCAGGGTGAAGCAGTGTAAGATCAGTATTTTTAAGGACACTTGCAAGGTGCAAGTACCTTGACGCCTAGACTGCAAGGCTGTTGTGGTTTTATTTGCATTTCAGCAAACACTTACAACAAACTTTACAAATACTGGCTAACTACTTTTTATCCTTCCCTCATAAACCAAGTAATTATGATCTTCCCTACAGAAAAAGACCATACAGCAAAGGAGGCGCGTGACTCGCCCTTCGGCTGCTGGAAACACCAAGGGTGCTGCCAGCAGCGGCTGCTCGAGTGCCCTGGGCCACGCTGACCCCCACGCTGCTGAGCTACCCAGCTTCGCGGGCGCCGTCCCCTTCTCGGCGAACAGATGCACAGCCTTCTTCAGAAAGCGAAAGATATATAGCCATGAACTTTGTGAACCCCACAGCCTTTTTTTGAGTCCCTGCACTAAGTACATGAGCAATCCATAATCCTTAGGAAAAATCAATGACAAATACTAATTACGTCTTTAAACAGCATCATGTTTCAACTATTATTCAGAAGTAAAAGGCCTTAAAAGCTTAATTAATTTGAAATATGATATCTGAGACTAGCGCTGACATTCTAGGTCCTGCTGGGCATCTGCAGACACTCTTTTCAACTCAGTGCTTAATTATGCCTCTTGTACTTTCTTACAAACTATTTATGCGTATCTTTGCACTTTACTAAAGCATAATGAGTGCTTTGAACTTACGACCCATCAAAAGATACCAAAATCATTTACAGACATTCACTAATCAAACTCACAACACACGTGTATGATCCAGGTAGGAATCGGGTAAGCGTCTGTTTCAGAGATGCTTAAACCAACGCATAGGAAGATTTAGTTGCCCGATGCTTCTCCTCCTATGACAGTATCTTACACCGATAGCTTTCCGTATCTCCGTAACAGCATTCTGTCAAACAGCAGTTTGTGAATGATTGCTCCGTTAAGCCTGGAGTGAAGGGAGTGCTGCTGTACTCTTTAATTTCATCTCACATTCCATGAAATCCGAAACGATAAAATGAAAACAGAAAGAATATTCAGATTTAACTCCCGAACTTTAGAAACAAAGAACAGTGTTGAAGGTTTCCAAGCAATTGCACGTACACGGATTACATTTTATATTTACAAAAAACATGTTTAGTAGGTGCCGCTATCTGAATATCAAACTGCATACACTCAAAGTTGAAATTCTTTTTAGAATCTCGAATGAAGTAAACCTTCTTGTCAACAAACTAGTTTCACTATTTATATAACATCACTGGATGGTCTTGCTAGAATAATCTTGTGCGTGCACTATCCCCCAATAGGTTACCATGGCAACCTATATTTGAATTTCTATAAATTTCTATTTTTAGAGATCAGAGTTTAGGATAAAGAAAATCACAAATATTAAGTACCATTTCATTAATAGAAGATAACCCATTTTTATCATCATCCTACTCCCCAGAACAGACATTGCTAAAGTTAAATCAGGCAGCAACGCTAAAAAAAATAATTACCGCAGTTATTAAGAAAGTTTACCGCTAAGCAGCCTCACCATCATCTAGGTGGTGTATGAGTCAGTAGCTGACACCATGAGGCAAAGACTGATGTGCACAGAGTTTTGTCTTTTTTTCAGTAAGGCCAAGATTTCACTCAAATGTTTTTAGAGTTAGTCATCGTTTCAGCTGACACAAAACAAAACTGTATTTGCCAGAATACTCAGAAAATAATGTCTCTGTTTCAGGTGTGGGAAAATGTTGAATTGACAGTAACGTCTCAGTTCCAAACTAAGGTTACCATCACCTTAAATCACTGTGTTCACGAGTGCTTACTAAGTGCATGCTAGTCCTTCAGTACAAATTTACTAAATGTTTTAAATCTTGCCAGCAATTCTCAAAGTTGTCTCCCTACCAGAAAGATCAAGGTACCGAGTAGCAGCCTTGAAGAAAATGAAGACACTGATTTAGACATCGTTGTTACGGCTCTGACACTGCCTTACTCTGGGTGCCTGGGCTTGAAATCTGAATATAATGTTTAAAGCCAGTTTTTAAGTTATGGAAAGGTAAATACCTTATCTTCTAAGAGGTGAATACCACCAAGTCGCAATTTTCTATTACAGTGTTAAATACGGCGTTCATTTTGCAAACTCGAAATACCTTTACCCGAGCCACTGACAGTTCAGGATGGTCTCGTACAGATGGAAAATTTGGAAAGCAAGTGCCTACAGGCTCTGTGAAAGAGTGGACTGAAGTGGACCAAAAAAAGAAGTGAGAGCTACAACTTCCAGGGCCCAATTGCAGTCAGCACGCCTACCTTCCTATTCCTCCTGGTATCTTCCATTCACCATTTACTTCGCACTCCTCAGTTCTCCAGCAAAGTTGAGGGGAAAGATTCCCTATCGTAAAAGCTGGCAGATTTGACGCTGGCAGCAACTTTCCACGAAATAGTAGGCGAAAGACAACCTGCAGTGCAACCACCACGCCTGCGCTACTGCTTCGTCAGGTAACCGACAACCAAATTTCCTCTAGGATTCAAACAGCTAGGATGCGAGCAACGTGGGTGAATGTCGTTGATGAGCAAAGATAGACACTTCTGGCAGTTCTTCTTCAGACTCGATCCTTTATTAAAAATATATTTCAAGTATGAGCTGGAGCCAGCTGTCAAGGGAAAACATATTGGTGGGCAGCCTTCAAAAACATAAACAACGCTGGCACGCAGCAAGTGACAGAAATAACTAGGAGGACTTTTACGTTCTGTTTAACTTACCTCACCAAGCTCATAGGAGTTGCTAACATTCACAGAAATGGCATCGGGCCACAGGGAACAATTCAGGAAGACACTTAACCACACGCTTATGGTCACATCTGTGAGATTGCCAGTGAAATCAGTGGAACCGATCAGGAGACGACACCCACCGTAACTGCACTTTCTGCAGGATGAGGCTTAGCTCGGAATACTTCATGGGAATCCTGGTACATGTGCTGCAAGACACTTATTACCATTTTATAATCAAACATTTCCAATTACAAGTTCTTTTTCTTGTATTGCAGGGAGGATTTGCTGGTGGTTGCTTTCCTCATCGTTAAATTCGAGGCACCACTGTACCTTTCTCTCAAAGGAATTGACACCATTTGTTTGCTCCAAAGCCCTGGGTTAGAAAGCGAACCCGCATCGCCACTGACAACAGCAACCAGAAGACGGAACTAAAACCTAAATCATCAGTGTAGGAAGTAGTTGGCATCAAAATCTAAAATCCTTATTTAAATAACAGAAACTTAGCACGATCATTTACTGCCTTGCACCCAATACCCTCAGCCACAGAGCCAGTGAGGGTCACCCTGAGAAATCAACGGAGGGAGAGCCAGGGTGACCCCCTGTCACGCTTACTTTGTTGAACTCAGATCACCTCTCAGTGCAGACAGAGGGAAGCTGGGAAAGCACTGAGGTCGCCCTCCTGCATCGCTGTCACCACCTCACCCCAAACCCAAGACCTCCAAAAGCTGAGGGAGGGACAACGGCCACCTGGTAGGGCCAGCTGCCCCTGCCCCAGACGCACCTCCATGCAGGTACTCAGAAAGGATGAGGGCACCTGGGGGCTGCTCCTGCCCACACCCATACAAACGGGTCCCCAGCAAGCAGGACCTCTGTACCCCCACCCGGGCCAGGGGGGCGAGCACAGCTGCCTCGCAGGTTCCTCGGGGCACAGCCCCCACCTCACCCCATGTACCTTCCCACGGGGGGATGCCAGCACGGCAGGACCCCCCTTGCTGCCTGCAGATGCAGAGAAGCCAAGCACCACCGCCCCGCAGGGGCCGATGTCACCCCCACGCAGCGGCCCACCAAAGCTTCACCTCCGCGTGCGCACCGCAAGCAGG
>NW_009260774.1:2893527-2893883 GCF_000687185.1 Egretta garzetta
CCCCCCCCCCCAGCCCCCGCCCTTGCCCTCGGCGGTGGCCCCCACGTCCTCGATGCCCAGCCTCTTGGCGGCCAGGTCGTCGTCGTCGCCGTCGGGGGGCGGCTCGCCCGTCAGCAGGTCGGGCGCCTCGAAGATGTCGAGGGCCTCCTCGGCGTCGCGGTGCTGGCGGTAGGTCATCCAGCAGCAGGGCTCCACGTCGGTCTCGTCGATGCCCCAGAAGGCCAGCTCCTCCTCGAAGAGCGGCCCGCAGACGTCGGCGGGGCAGTGCAGCTTGCCGGTGCGGTAGTAGTTGAGCACATAGGCGAAGACCCCCGGGTGCCGGTCGAAGAAAAACTCGCTGGCGCCGCCGCTGCCCC
>NW_009260774.1:2895507-2895803 GCF_000687185.1 Egretta garzetta
CCCCTCCGGCCCCCCACTCCCAGCCCTGCGGGGCGGAGGGAGGCGATAGCAAAAACAAATACCACATCTCCGAAAAAAAGGCAACGCCGCCTCCGCTCCCGCTCCATGCAAATTTGGTTCACTTCAGGAAAACACGCGGGAAGGGATCGGGGCTGAGCATAGCTATTTTTCGGAGGAATGCGGGAAAAGCAGCGCCTAGCTACAGGTGACTGCGGAGGGGAGCTGCTCAGCACCCCGCTACCCCCCAGGAGAGGGTCCTTCCCCTGCCGGGTCTGTGCCCGCAGCCCGGGGCCACG
>NW_009260774.1:2895845-2904493 GCF_000687185.1 Egretta garzetta
GCGATGGGTGCACTCCCCATTCGGGACGCTTCATAGGTTGGTTGGAGGTTTGGGGGCAGCGGGGAGGATGGAAGTCAGAAGTCCCCAATAATATATTAAGGAGCCCAACGCCTGTGCCGGTCTTTGCCTCCAAGCCAGCCGAGTTATTTTCTAGAGCCTCCTTCACAGGTGCCTGGTTTCAGCTGGGTTAGTCAAAGGGAAAGAAGCTTCCAGCCCCAGAGGGAGGATACACAAAATGAGAGGTGATCCCTCTGGCCGCTTCCTCAAAAGAAAAATCTTCCTCTGCACCAAGGGTATTCCCTGGCATGAAGTAGGGTAATGAGTGGAAGAACGGTATCTGAAACATCCCCCTTCCGACTCGGAGCCTTCGGCTGGGCACTTGCTGGCATTGGGAGGGCAAAGCTCTGCTGGAAGCGATGCTCAGAGGACACCGTGCTTAGACCAGCTTGCTTTAACCCAGATCTGTCTGTATGTGGCATCCATGATGTAAACACAGACTCCCAAAGCAGCAGCAACTTTAAGAAATGGGTTTCAAAAGCTTTCTGCAGATGTATGTTCTGAAGTTCCTAAAAGAAAGCGAAATATATCCTGCCAAAGCAGATATAATCAGTTAGTGAAAACTCCCGGGAGCCAAAATTAATATTCGATTACATAGTTGTAAGTCCAGTGGAAAGGACTCACCCATCCTAAACCGAAGCAATGCTGCTCATGCCATAGTTGCTTTTCTTTGCAGAGTGCATTTTTCTGAAAAGGGGGCATAGAGATGGAGGGGGTAAGACAAAATGAATATTCATTGCCTTCTCTCTGACCTACGAGAGCTTTCTGGAGAAACGCAATGTATTAAAGCTCTGCAGCATTCATCCATTATGGAAAACCATGGGGTGGCAGCAGCTGCCAAAGCACTAGACAAAGTGTATCATCACAGAATACCAGGACTTCCCTCTGAACTGTCACTGTCCCGCGACTGTGCTCGAGTTACAAGACAAGCACTCCCCTCCACAAAAAAAAAAAAAAAAAAAAAAACCAAACCAAAACAACTAAACCAAACACAAACCTCCCCCCCCCCCCCAAAAAAAAAAACCCCATAACCCACCCAACAAGCTAAGAAACCTAAGACACCTGAGACTAACAAGGGTGGCATCTCATAAACAAAACCTTTACAGCCATACCCCGTAGTGCCCATGCCATGAAAAGGGCATGTATTATGCAATATCTGTTTATGTTTTGGACTTCGTAAGCACACAGGGTTGGTTTTTTTTATTGCATGGGGAAGAATACTCCACAGAAATAATTTTTTTCCAATCAGTAAGAAAAAGAATAGCCTCTTGCAGAATATAATAGTCCTTCAGTCATGTCAAAATGTCCATATTCTACAACATGTCTGTTACTAAATATAATGCTATTAATTTCTCTGTGTGTCACTCTTCCTTGTATTTTCAACATGTGGCAGGCTTCTCAATAAAGGATGGAATTATATTAGACATGGACTTTCCAGAGCCGACATTTTCTTGAATGACAATATTCTACACAGGCAACTGTAGTAACATTTATGAAATAATTTCCCTCCTACAAGAGACTGACCTGAATTTTTGCACTCCTCAGTGCTTCCAGTAAAAGTGGAAGCATATATAAGAGAGAGATATGTGCCTTTTGAGTGAGTATTACCATGAACTATATCTGCAAATGGAAAAAAACCCCAAACTATTTATGTATACTTTCAAACACATTCATGTAAAAGTTAAGTGGAAACATTTCTGTAGCTCAGGATTTGGAACTTTCTTTGAGGAACTGAGTGACACTGAGCAATACACAACCAATTTCCCCCACTGGATAGGTATTACAAAAGGAAAGGTCCCATGTTTTTGTTTTAACCAACAAAGCAATAAAATTAGATGTGAAGACCGCCATGAGAAACCCAAGCCAAATGAGCATTTTA
Source organism: Egretta garzetta (assembly GCF_000687185.1). Taxonomy (NCBI): domain Eukaryota; kingdom Metazoa; phylum Chordata; class Aves; order Pelecaniformes; family Ardeidae; genus Egretta; species Egretta garzetta. Next base: position 2,897,782 of record NW_009260774.1, read on the forward strand.
CTTACTAGCAGCAAGCATTCTTCTTGCAAGCTTGAGTACTGCAATGCAAAGTCATTGGGTTACCAGCTGTGTAACACTAGAAGAGTAAATGGAAGAAAGGACTCACAGAAAAGAAAACCAAACTTGAGGACAAATGCAGCATACCCCCATGACAGTCATGCTCTGAATCACCTTCTGGAGGAGCTCTGTCCCTGTTGACTGGAGGATCCCGGGGATGGTTAACCTGCCCAGCTACCACCTGTCTTCCTGAGGAGGAGATGAGAGGCAGAAGCCACCAAGTTTTTCTAGTGCAGGTCACCATCTCATATTTTTCATATGGTGTTGTAATTGGGAAACAAACAAAAAATCAATTTTATAATGGAAAATTATAATTGAAGACAGTGCAATGCAGCCAAAATATGATCAATTTATATCAGTTTAGTTGATGATTAAGTAAATGAAGTAATTATTTTAAATATCCACTGTCATTAACATTTTATTAAGCTTCTACTTGTTTCATGTACTTTTCTGTTCTCCCTTATTATTTATAATCATCTCTACTATTTACAATTACACGTACTAATTCATTACAGATCTTGCAGAACATGACAGCCACATTATACTGAAGTACATTGATGATAAGCCAGAATCCTACTCTGAAATTGCAAAAAAAGAATTAGCAGATTAAGTAAATGCCTGTGAAGAAATACAACTGTAAGGAGCCATGGTGTAGTTAAATTGGACAAGGCTGGAAACAAAGCCAGCAGAAACTTGTCATTATTTTCAAATTCCAAGGCACGATTGCATTTTTAATTAACACAGTTGAAATATAAGCTTGATTTGATCAATAACACAGAACTGGTGAAAAAAGCTCTTACTGTAGAAAAATATAAATAAAACTAAAATTGGACGAGACAGATGGACAAAATTTGAAAGCTGTCGTGAAATCAATCCAGTCCCACTGTAGCAGGCAGGAGTCCCCTGCATCAGGTGCCGCATACACGCAGGTGTGCTTCAGCTGCCTTCCTCCACCCCAGGTCTTCCGTTCTTTGAGAAATTTCTGGGGAATGTGATACCTTGCATTGAAAAAAAAAATTAAAAACTGGAAAAGTTCCTTGTATGTTATATTTATCAAGGGAAGAAAAACCAGGGAACCCACGACTGGGGCCTCCTGAGAAGACACATGACGCAGGGGAAAGAACCGGTGAGCACTAATTGCATTGCCTAATTAGTAATCGACAGCACAACCCATGCTACATGGTTAAGTCATTGCCTTCCTCGGCAGTGGGGAAGGGGTGGTAAAGTGTACAGTTCTACGTACATTAACATAGGCTTTGACTTTCTCTTTTCAAAAGGAAGGGGTGTTGGGAAGGGGAGCATGAAGTGACATCACTGTAGAGCTGGGACTGGCCCGTTTTACCTTGTGGTAACTCCAAGCTGCAGCCCTGTGTCACGCACAGCTCCTGTCTCAGGTCTGAGCCCAACAGTTGCGCTTTCCCTCGGAAATCCTCATGTTTCCTTCTGCTGTCAGTTGACACCCTGGAGCAGACCAACCTGGATGTTCTTGTCATCTTCTTGATTCTCCAGTCCTCCCACAGGTGCACAAAAGATTTCAAAGCAACATCCCTCTTCACAAGCTTCTGATATCACAAGCTATACCATTTCTTTGACCTTTCCTTTCAGGCAGTTCCAGCACAGAATCTGCCAATTCTTTTTTGGGGGGCTGAGGTGGAGCTGGGCTCCTTTCATGGGGTGCCCCTCAGGTTGCCCCCCACAGAGGAAGTCAAGCCTGCCCCGTTCCATGTCCCAGCTCCCTCTAGAGACATCTTTGCCATATCTTTTCTGCTCCTCTCCTGAATGCCTTCCACCTTTCCCAGTTTTCCAAAGCTCTCAGCACTGGCACATGCAAGTTCAGCAACCTGCTTTTTGCATTGCCTCTGTGGCAAAACACGTTTGTTCAAATGTGATCATATTGACTAAGCATATTGGGTGCGAACAGCAAGGTTTGGGCAGCAGGACTGTAGGGAGGTGACTATGAGATGGCTGGTGCCGGTCCCATCCATTTCCATCTGGCTCTGCCCCGCTGTGAGCAGTCCTCTGCCCTCTAGAGCCTCAGCCAGCCAGGAGCCCCGATGCTTTCCTCCTGCGTGGTGAAAACAAATAAAGTAAGTGAAAATTCCCCAACTCAGAACTGGTTTGCCCACGATGATACAAGAATATACTCATAATGCAAGGGGAGCCATTCCAATCAATCCCCTCCTCCAACCAACCTCATAAACTCCCAGACTCAAAGAACCTGCCTTCATGGGGGGCAAACCCTTAGAAACCATCACTCTCCACTTTCAATTCTCCTGTTCTTCTAAATCAGGAGTGGATCCCACACGCCCTTTTGCCCAAACGTCAACCACCCCACGATCTTCTCCTAGCCACTGCTTTTTGCATTCGTGACCCCAGGGTGCCATGTGGCAATTACTAATGCCAGAGGTATCAGCAATGCAAGATGGTGGAAAAAAAGGATTACTCACCTGTTCCTGCGGTAATTCAAGTAGCTTTGTCAGTGCTGATTCACATTTGTGGGATGCACATTTTCTCGAGAGATACAGCATATTACATTCTGCTTATAAAAGGAGGCATCGCCTCAGGCTCTGTCCATACTTACATTTTACTGCCCCACGCTGAAATAGTTGGAATCAATTTTTGATCTATCCTGAAAATTTGCTTCAATTCCAGTTAAAGGCCAGTGATGTGTCTTTCTCATTCATAACTCTCCAGCACATGATGCCATTTCAGAGGGACTGTCACCTGCCAGCAAGATGGTGGCTTTGTAAAGAAGAGTAATTAAATGGTGAGAACACCACTGAGCTCCTCAGCAGGTATTTACTCTTCAGTTCAAGTAGAATGTAAATAAATGGACTGAGCTTCTTCTCAGTGTTCTACATACTTCTGGAGACTGAAAAAAAGAAAGGGCTTTGAATGACCTAGGTCACCATACAGAGTCCTGAGGGACAGGGAAATGAATGCAGTACCTCCAAGCTAGTTACAGCTCTTGGGCACAAGCTTCCATCATTCCAAAGGGGTAAATCTTTTCATTTATAATCAGAAAGTGCAGAGAGATAGAAAAATGGGGAAATGCCCAAGCCACCTATCTTCTCTTACAGCATGGCCAGATAGCCATGATGATCTAGCCTCCACCAACCTTGCTCCTGCTTCCTGGCACAGGAACTCAAGCCTCATGAACATTTTTGGAAACGCTATTCCCAGCATTTCTGCAATTTTCTATTCTTTATCCATCTCATTTATTTTGATTGAAGTTTTTGGGCAACACATCAATAGTAAAACTTTGTGTCAGTGTAACGAGGGCCTCATCTTGTTGTAAGCCTTAAGTACTCCCACAATATAAATAATTAACAGTCACCTAGAAGATGCAGGACAAATAGTTTTCTTCAGTTACAGAAAAGCATGCCCTGAAAGAACTAAATCTGTCTAAACGGAAGTGCCTTATTATCTATTTAAGCTGTCTCTTCAGAAAAGAAAAAAAAAAAAAAAACCACAACAAAAACCCCCAGATCTATAACATAGTTTGCTCTGGAACACCCGTCATTTTCATTTCAGTGGCAAAGACTGTATTAAGAAACAGCCAGTTTACAGGGGCACTGTATAAGTACCACTAAACAAAGAAACTTAAAGCGATCTTTAGTTTCTAAGTCTCTGAAGTGATCAAACTGAGTTGGAAATAATTTGACTCGGGGGTGTGAGGGGGAGACCTTTACATTTTTATTTTGGTAAATTATATTATCTGTCATCCAGCGCACACTCTATCAACAACCTCAATCAATATTCAAACTGTTATTGAACAGCTAGTCTGTGTTTTTAAAAGAATAGGTCCACTTACTAAAAATTTCTGGAAGCAGTTTTATGTTTCACTCAATGCTAACTTTTACTGATCTTCTCCTTAAATCAGTTAAAAATCTGATCTATAACCTACATATGATGGTGACTTATTTGAGGGAGTCAACAAACCCTCCCTCACATGTCACCAAAATCAATGAAAGCACATTAAAAGGACTACAAGGGTTTTCAGATGACTGGCATCGTTCCACCTCGTTTCTGCGTTCCACCAAAGTTTAACTGGAAACCTACCTCATCCATCATTTTCCTCCTCTCTGTGACTAACAAACTCCATTATTTTCATTAATTTTTAGTTAGAGACCATAATACACGTACCCCAAGAAGCCAAGGGATCTGCTTTAATAGGTGATCTTCTGAAGATATTTGCACTGATGATCTTCAAGGCATCCCTGAAGCAACAGCCATTTAATTGATCAGTGCATAGAAGAGATTTTGTAAGTGTAGTTCATTCTCTACTGTTGATTCAAAATTTACTAATGATGTTTTGCAAGGGTTTTGTCTTCCCACTGTGAGTAGTTACAGTTTACCTGTCAGAAGGGAAACTCCTAGAGGGCAAGTGGCTGAAGTCTCCCACAGAGCCTCCCTGATGGAGGCAGGTAGATTTTAAGCCAGATACCTTAGCCATGCAGGAAGCAAAGAGGTTTCTTCATAGCGTCTGCAGTCTCATATAAGCAGACCCGATCTCAGTGTATGCAAGCTTGATTAATTTTGACTGCCTCCATTCCGCTGCAGTCAAGTTTTTCTCTCCTAATTTTTTTCATGCTACTCTGCAGACAAGATTGCCCAAATCTGGACTGAGCTGTCTACTGCCATGGAAACAGAACAGTATTCTCAAGAGATAAACACTGCATCTCCTCTGCTTGTGCTTCAGTCTTGCTTGCACAAGTTAGAGGTGCTGGCACGGATTCCTGCTATAAACTGTAAACTGGACCATTACCCTACCTGACAGGGGAGAGCCAGATGGGAAATACCAGATCCATCGCAAGTAGCATCATCAGCATTTCCCCCTCAGAGGCAAGGTGCCAGTGAGCCTTAAAGAGCTGTGCAAGGTCACGCTGAGGTAGAGAAGTCTTGGCAGAAACAGCCTAACATCTCAGTATAAGGTAAATAATGTAAGGTTGTAAAACCGCAAGTTGATTTCTTGAGTCTCTGCATGCCTTTGAACAAGTCAGCTTATATACTTAAGTGGAGAGTAAAACCACATTGGTCATATTGACCGTTACAACTTACTTGTCAAGGAACATGCCATGTCCACACTAATCTTGTAAACATTTCAGCAACGTTGAGAACTTTTCCCAATTTTGTTTCAAACTTGGTTGCTCAATGCCTTTCTTAAAGGAAAAAGGAAAAAAGAAAAAGAGCTAGTTTGGAGTAACGGGGCGGGGAAGGTGTAGGCTCTGGGGCTGCTGGTGGTGCAGATGCTGCTAAGGGGCTCCCTCCCTGAGCACACCACCGGGGTGGGGAGGGAGCAGGTACAACATGGCCAACAAGACTCCAACCCCTGGCCACCTACCTCTCCTGTGCACCTGGGGTGTAAATGGCGCTGTGGAGAGATGTGTCTGGACAGGAGCAAATGGGGCCCTTGGGGCATCAGCAATCTTGTCTAAGGCCTGGCATGCCTCTTGTGCTAGGAACTGAGAACAGAGGCAGTTGTTAGGTCCTGGACTGATCTGAACTGCCAAACCACAGAAACTACATCGATTTTTAACATCTGCGTCCCATAGGAAGAGCGAATACCCTCCTAGCTTTTGCTAATCAGTTTAGCTACAGTAATTTCCCTAAGCTTTTACATATTCAAGAAGAGAAAGATGCATGCCTTTAAAGCTCTGGAAGACGCTGCCTTTTCTGCAGAATAAGCAGACAGCCTAAAGACTATAGCAGCACAACAAAGGTGCCTAAAGCAGCTGCCTAAAGTTAAGCAGCACGCTCCTGCCAGTGACTACTGAGACCTTGCCACAATGGCTCATGGCTCTCTTTCTTGAGGCTGGGTTGCTGTAATACCTTCTGCATCCCCCTACACCTTGGAAGCATGCAGGCTTTACAATGAGGGTGGTGAAACACTGGAATGGGTTGCCCAGAGAGGTGGTGGAGGCCCCATCCCTGGTAACATTCCAGGCCAGGTTGGACGGGGCTCTGAGCAACCTGATCTGGTTAAAGGGGTCCCTGCTCACTGCAGGGGGTTTGAACTAGATAACCTCAAGGGCTCCCTTCCAACCCAAAACATTCTATGATTCTAAAAGGACCTGAGAGTTTTATACCTCCCTTAAGAAGATATTTTCCCTCCAAGATCACAGCATGTGTGCCGCGGCGCAAGTACAAGCTTGCTGGCAGCCTCCAGTGGGAATTCAGGGTGTCAGTTGTATAACCCTCACCCTCTTACTGAGCTTGCAATTCGGTAGTTAGCAGGACTGGCAGAGAGACAGGAGTCAATCTGCCACTGCCGTAGCGAGGAAAGCTGTTTCAGTATGCGAGACAGCTACTGGCAAAGCATGCACGAGGGACGAGGGAGTCCCTTACTGCCACTTTGTTCCACTCGTGTTCTCATCGGCTTTTTCCCAAGATGGAGGTTAACAACAACAACATGCACACAAAACCACCACCAACAACAGAATCTTTCCTGTTATATTTTTTAGTAAATGTTGACTGTCAAAATGGAAGAACTCCCATATCATGTAATATTTTTTCCTTTTTTTTAAACCTTCTGTAGTCAAGAAGTATCACAAGGGAGATGCAATGGACCTTTCTAAACCAGTATGGATTCTAAAGATCTTCTATTTGGGAGTTGCCTAAACAAAGAAAACCCTCATCATATTTTAAACCCCTA
>NW_009260774.1:2904611-2908606 GCF_000687185.1 Egretta garzetta
ACCAATGCAGAGGTGAAGATTTGCTCCAGGCTTTTCAATAATCTTCTCATTCTACAAATTGTTATCATTGATATTTGTTAAGCAAGAGGCAACCTGAGATGTCTGTTATTACGTGTTAGCTGCTTGTATCATTAACATAATATTCTGTCTCCTACCCTCATCTCTTCTCTTGCACCTTTTCCAACTCAGATTTTACATTTTCTGAGGGAAGGATTGTATCCCAAAGTAATCATTTGCGTAGTGCCCAGCTCAGCCCATGGCTCAGTTAGCTTTCAGGAGCTTCAAAGCTAGAAAACACATTAATGAAAGAGTAACTGACATACATCCCAGCCCCAAAAGTTTCAGCATCAAAAGGAGAAGCACAGTGGAAATCAAAGTGCAAAAAGAGATGCTCTGAGAACAGACCTGACACCTTAAATGTACCTTTAAGCTTCTCCCACTGCTCTGACTGAAAGATTGCTACCCCTCCTCCAGAAAAGGAAGCTCTAGTTTAAAATCTAGCAGTATCATAATTAATGTGAATATTACACTAATCTTGGAAAAAAATGCCACTACTTATCAGGTTCATTTACATTTTTTAATAACTCCTTGGCTTAGGCTTTCAATACTGATTTCAAAAATTACTTAGGAGGTTCCATGTGTCAGCTCACACCCTACAGCCAGCCAGCCCTTCCCCGGGGCAAAACGCCTTTAAGAGTGCATAGGGGCAAAAAGGCCTCTGGTCAACCATCTCTCACAAAGGAAGAGCATCGCCACATCCTCTTTTGTCAACAGGACATTCAGCTTCACAGTGCAGAACTGACATAAAGCACTTCCAGTAGCACAAAAACCTGTCACCAGCCTCCACTTACATTTTTAGGTTACTAAATTGACATCTACCGTGCCAATCTTTGTTTGAGGCTTCTGAACATTTCCTATCAGGATAGATATTAGGAACTGACAATTAAAACTCAGTCTAAACTGAGCATTGCTGTGTTGTTATCATTCTGGCTTGTTTTTCTAAGTGTCACGACCATCTTTTTCCACCTTTAAACTGCTCATAGATCTGAGTGATGAATGCAGAGTCTACATTAACTGCTGCCATCAAATACTCTCTACAACCCAAGAGCACAAGTCAATCGAACAAGTTATCAAAAAGACTGTCTCTGAAGTAAAAGCACAAAGGAACAGTTTGAAGCCCATGATTATTTGGAACTAATCCGGCTACTGTTTTTACTACTCCTTTCATTTTAGTGAGAGATAAATGCAATTAAGCCAGAAAGGTCATACTAACAAATTAGTAATCTTGATGTAATCCTGACTAGTGTCTAAAGCAACCTTGTGGTCTGCTCCTTCAGGCCAAAGTAGTTAATCCACTGGGGAGGACGGGGAAGGCACTGCAGAAATTAATACAGTAGTAAGTTAACAAGGGGACTGAAGAAAAATCCCACCGGGTAACAGTCTTCTTTCACTATGTTTACTGAACAAAACCTTTCTGTTCACCAGCTTAGAGACAGCCTAATTTAAGTAAAAGAAGAAAAAAACAGAGCAGCAGGAAATAACAGAAGTCCTACATCTTGAACATTGTTGAAGAGAAGCAAGGTGTGGCTTGGGAATTACAGTAAAATAACTGCAGGCTGAAGGTGGTCTACCTGCACTTCTACACATCAGACAGTAGCAGGGATTAGTAAGCATGGCAAAATCTAATGAAGATATATTTCAGCTGAGGCAAAAGATTTTCCATATGACATAAAAAATAAGCAATGATAAAACCTATTCAAATACTTACATACATTATCATATTACATTACACTTATTAATTGCATAAGAGCCCATTTACATACAGTGTCTGAAAAGAGCTGCTGTTCAACACCTTACGTTTTGGGTCCGCTTCCCTTTATGCTCCCTGCTGCTCTTAAAAAAAATAAAAATAAATCATTGTTTGGGTCTGTATTTTTTCCATTATATGATTCCATGTTGATGCTATGGATTTCGCTGACATATATCCTACAAAGCAGAACTAGAAAGGAGAAATAATACTTCTCGTCTCAGGTAAAGTTAATGAGAGTGTGCTAGCTACCCAAAAAGAAGTGTAAGCACAAAGCTCCCACGCAACTGAGACACTCAAGGCCAGGTTTTCCAGCAGGAACATTTTGCCATATCTCACAGAGTGGGAGAACTTCACCGCACCTCAAGTGAAATGATGCAAGAAAAAAATAGTTCTCCAGAAGAAAATTTGTGGGTTAAAAACTCATCAAAACCTCAGCAATACTTAGCAACACCAGGTTGTTGCTAAAAAAAAAAAAAAGAAACACACTGACAAAATCTGTAAGTCGTGTACCTTGCTGGGAAGACGTTAACCAGAGCATTGTGCCTGGTGTAGGGCATCACATTCGGCCCAAGAAAGGCACCAACTGGCACTTAAGGGAGAATAATGAGAATGGACCGAACATGTCTACTTAATGTAATTTCCCTAACAGTCATATTTAGCAGACTTCAGATCAAAGGGGATGTAGTAATAGGTTTCAAAGATGTTGCATAAGGAAAGGATGTGATAGCAGAAGCAGTAATCAACTTAATCAGCTTAAACTGTAGTATGGAAAAATTCAGGTTAATCAGTAGGGAACTTCTAAATTGAAGTGCAGTGTAGCAATAGAGCAGATTACCTGGGAATATGGTGGAGTGTCCATTGCAGATGAGAAGGCAGCACACACACTATTTTTTCCAGATAATATAGGGTAACTCAGTAGACAACCTTGTGAAATCTCTTCCAGACAGATTTCTTCTGACTATATGTGAAGGAAGAGTATTTACACTGACCTATACGACTGGGTAGGCTTTTCTTCACAGCTGGCATTCCAGAAGGAAGAGCCAAAAGATATGAATGATTAAAAAATATGAATGAGTAGTGATATCATCACAGCTACTGTTTGCTTCTATCTGCCTCATCTCCTATCCTCTCCCCCAAGGGATTTTTGTTGCTGGATGTTTCTTCATATTTTGATTTCTGTCAGAAAAGTCTTTAGCCTTATGGCTGTTACTGAAGTTCATTTCCAAGAAGGATGCTCCCAAAAGAAGAAATTTGGAGGCATATCAAGAGAAAATTGGAAAGAGAACTTAGAAATCACAGTCTGAAAGAAGGGGTAAGGTATCAGAAAAGAAACACGAGTACTATGGGAAGTCAATTATCTGGCACTGACAAACTATTCCCTTCTCACTGCTTGGTTTTAATAAATAAATAAACTAACTAACTAACTTTTCTGAGTGCTTATTTCCCTATGGTTCCTTGGATCTATGCAACAATAATATCTAGAAGATAGTTCTCGAAGGTATATTAAACCCATAAAAAGCAGAATATTATAACTTGGTTTAAACTGTGTTGCTGTATCAGGCACTTCCAAAATGCTGGTTTTGAAGGAAAAAAAGCAAGCTAAACCATAGCATTGGTTTGACCTCTGTTACTCTTCCCTTTGGTCATGAACACTGAGAAAGGAGAATTCAAGAATGTCTCATGGCTGAAAACAACTGCAGTATTCACAACTGAAACCCGCAGTTAATCACTAGTATCTGCAGGGCAAACACTATTGTCAAAAGAAATGACTTCAGGGGGATAATTTTACCAGTGTGAGCGCAGGATTTAATCATGCCAAGACAAATCATAGGATCCTAGAATTAGTCATAGGAGTCATTAACTGTTCAGTGCTTGACGGAAGTCGTAAGAAAAGGGAATATCACTTTAAGAACTGTCACCGAAACTGCTATTTTAGCTTCCACTGATTTCACCCTGTGCTTCCCTATAATGGCCTGGGGTTTCCCCACATGAATGTGAAGCATTGGGAAGCGGGTATAGCTCATGGCATGCTCTTCCCAAAGTCAGCCTTGTGAGGGTCTCGGCCAAAACTCTCAAAATAAGAACATGTGCAGAATTATCAACAATAACCCCAGAAAAGGGATAGATAAAAAAAAAAAAAAAAAAAAAAAAAAAAAAAAAACCCAAGGGGGTACCCTGCAAAGAG
>NW_009260774.1:2908618-2909211 GCF_000687185.1 Egretta garzetta
CCCAACTTACAACCAAATGTGAGATGGAGCATAAAATAGAAGTATGGGAAAAAGATGGGGAAGAAGCTCCCCAAATCCCTGCTGCCTTCCTGCTGCAGAGGAGCTCTTTGCCATCCCCTGCTTTTTCATCTCCCCCACTGCCCCTAAGTGCTACCATTTTGTGTCTTCTGCCTAACCTTTCTTCACGTCTTCTCTTTAGTTTGTCTCTGTCCAGCTTCTGCCCCCTCCATTACACTTGCCTCCAGCTAGACAGTACTAAGGGGTTGACATTTTGAAAAGTTGCCATCCAGATCAGCTTTGCCATGAGAGGGGTCAGTTCTTGTCTTCTAGTTCAATCAAAGGCACACTGGTAGGTAGTTACGTGTCTGCAAGAAGTCTCCTTCCTGCAAACCTTCCCCAACAAGGGTTACAAAAGGAGCCCACTGTTCATAGAACCATAGAATGTTTTGGGTTGGAAGGGACCCCTAGAGGTCATCCAGCCCAGCCCCCTGCAGTGAGCAGGGACCCCTTTAACCAGATCAGGTTGCTCAGAGCCCCGTCCAACCTGGCCTTGAATGTTTCCAGGGATGGGGCCTCCACCACCTCTCTGGGCA
>NW_009260774.1:2909362-2928148 GCF_000687185.1 Egretta garzetta
CTTGTGCTGAGGGCTCCAGAGCTGGACGCAGTACTCCAGGTGAGGCCTCACCAGAGCAGAGTAGAGGGGCAGAATCACCTCCCTCGACCTGCTGGCCATGCGTCTCCCGATGCAGCCCAGAGTACGGTTGGCCTTCTGGGCTGCCAGCGCACATTGCCAGCTCATGTCCAGCTTTTCATCCATCAGTACCCCCAAGTCCCTCTCAGCAGGGCTGCTCTGTTGCAGCAGTCATCATAGAATCATAGAATCATTTAGGTTGGAAAAGACCTTTAAGATCATCAAGTCCAACCACTAACCTAACACTGCCATTCCCACTAAACCACGTCCCTAAGCACCTCGTCTACTCGTCTTTTAAATACCTCCAGGGATGGGGACTTGACCACTTCCCTGGGCAGGCCGTTCCAATGCTTGACAAACCTTTCGGTGAAAAAGTTTTCCTAATGTCCAACCTAAGCCTGCCCTGGTGCAACTTGAGGCCATCAAAGAGCCCAGCAGGGAGGCAGGCAGACATGGGCATGGGGATCGAAGCAGGCACCACTGCCTCTGCCAACCACGTGGATAGACCTCCTCGCATGCTGACCCCGGCCATCTAAGAGGAGAACCACTCAGGTCTTTTTATGATTATTTCTAGTACCAGAAAGAAGAAGCTCGCCAGAGGTTCTTTTGGACTACTCAAAAGGGCAGTTCAAAAGCAGCATCTGGTTCCTACAGGGAGAATCCTCATTCATTAGATACCTAGACAGCACACCTTCTAAATACCATGTTTTCTTCCTTTTTCAGAGTCTCTCAGGTTCCTCTTTTCTCCTAAAACTGGGAGGGGAAATAACCGCAAAAGATCAGAAGACACGAGCTGAAAAATACATCAGCCAGCAAAAGATCCTAAAATAGTAAACGTCTGTCATGAGAATGCAGCCTGCAAAAAAAAAAAAAAATCAAACCACAGAGAAATGGCTATTACTTTTCTGATTTTGAAGCTGCTTCTCTGGGGATGCTGGACGCACAAAATTCTGCCGGTAGCAACAAACACAGAAGTTTCCATGCACAAATCCAATTAATTCCATCCAAATTATAACACAAGTGAGGAGAAAAAAAAGCTAGAGAACAGGTACCTAGATACTATAAATGCCAGGTAAACACAACAGATGCTATAATAAACATTAAGAAACCTGTGATAAACAGATTTTTTCTTTTTCCTAAAGGGTGCTTTATCATCTTTAAGCCTCTAGCTCCCCACAATCAAAAAGGGGTGCAACAAAAGGATAGGAGCCACAAACCAAAATATTTCATAGGGTCATCACATAAGTACCATCTTAACACATTTCTTTCCTAAGCACCTTCCAGCTCAGTTAATATTTTGAAGTGTTCTCTGGGGGAAAAGATAGCCCAAATAGGTCTGGAAGGCAATATTGCTTGCCTCTTTCATCACTGGAGATGCCTCATGATTACAACAGAGCCCTTCTGACAGCTTCTCAAAGACAAGATGGTTAACAACATGAAAGCAAGGACAGAATTATCTCAGCCTCTAAATTGCTGAGTATGAAGGAGAGGAAGGACACATTATTAGAATAATACCCAGAAAAAAAAGCACGTGTTTTTCCACCTCCCCTTTTTCTGCCACAGAAACTTGCTTCGTTTCTCTTCGGACTTAACAGACCAACACGCAAGAAATCAGTTGTAGGCTCTTTTACTATCTAGAGATAGCATGCTCAAAAAAACTGAAAAAACCCACCACCAAAAATTCAATGACTTAACCAAAGCCCCAAAACCCCACAAGACCAAAAAACCCCAAACAAACGCCCCCAAACCTTAAAACTAAACAGCACCTCTGTACAAACACACAGTGGTAGGTACATTTTTAATCTTTTTTTTTTTTTTTTCTGGCCCCAAAGACCCACAAGATCAGCTGGCAGTGACTCTTATGGAAGAGAAATGAACTTCTGGGTGTCAACCAGTAGAACCAACCTCCCCTCAGCAAAGCGACCCCAGGCGAGGATGCTGTCTTCCCATGAGCTGACAAAGTGAAGCTACTGACGGTTTGCATGTGTGCCTGTGCTTTGCTTTTTAAAAATGCTGCAGAGCAAATCAGAATGCAATTAATCAGGGCATTGAGACCACTGTTAATGAAAATAAGTCAGACACGACAGACCCAGGTTTGAATACAGTTTCTGTGTTTTTCTAGTATCTGTAAGCACGATGAGCCAGCCTTGGGTAGAATTTGCTTTGAATTCTTTGATACCATCTTCAGTTTAAACAATGAAGAACAGTGGGCAGAAGGAAAACAACTTTAGTGAACTCCATTAGAAACTCACCATAGGCATCATACCTGATGTTTTGAGGCAGCCACTGATGCATAACTGAGCTCGTAGTTAATAGAAATTATATACCTAGTGAGTTTTACATAATTACCAGAGTACCTACCTGTATTTTCAGAAATTTCTGACCTTTAGAATTTACTGTTGATTACCCTGTTAAGGATCTGTCTTCAGATTAAGAAAAAAAAAATAATGCGTGACTACCAAAGCTATGGAAATAATGTTCTTATAACAGCACCTCATTTTAGTGATAAGAGCAAAATACAGAACGCTTAATTTGCAGCAGATGTGACCTATACAGCCTCTGCTGATAAGCAGGCCCACTAAGGATACATCCACTTTCATTAATTTTTCCATTCCATAGGATAACGTGGTATAATCTTCCTAAAAGCATCGCAAAAAATTAAGCATTGCAAAAAGAAATATGTCAATACCTCATTTCACAATCGCTTTCACATTTACTAAACTGAGCTACCATTTTATACATTGGTACAACTCGCCTAAGTGAACAAGTCTAATCTCGGTGATTTTTGAAAAACTAATAAAAATGCCACTTGACATTTTTCAGTTATTTGAACAGCCACATTAACAAGCAGATCCCAGGAAAACCAGCTGAAGTTGCCCTTCTCAGAACCACCAATTCCAAGAACACCAATTAACAAAATCTTTCCAGCAAGAGAAATTCCAGCAGGAACAGGGAGTAAAAAAAAATCGTCATAAGCCACATTAGAATTCTCGCTTAGAATAAGCATTGACAGAATTTGCCTTTCTCTGTCAACTAATACATCCAGACTTCTGCAGCCCCAAAAGAACCCCCAAAAATCCCTCATTTGAGGATTTAAAGCAGAAATTGCAATCCTAGTTACAAGCGAGGACAGAGCCCACACAATCAAAAGATAACAACGCACAAGCTACTAGAACACAAAAGTGCAATATCTAGAATAACTGGTCAGCCACAGAGGGACCGAAGTCCCTCATTTTGGCATTCATTTCAGCACTGCCCTTAAATTTCAATGAAACACAAATTCTGTCTCAGAGGAAGGTTCTGTTAGCCACAGACTATAAATTCAAAACCAGGCAGACAAGCACAAAGAAAACGAATATATTTTAATTGCATATGCTTAAGAAATGCAGTTAGACAGTTAATTTTGGCGACAGGTATATCGAAACCAAAGGCTATCTCTCTCCCCCCCCCCCCCAAATTAATAATACATTTTTTATTTCTTAACACAAAGAATGTTACAGAATTAACAAGATTTATTAAATTGAAAAGCATGTCTGGCTGAATATTTGAAGTAGCAAGGAATATTTTAATTCATGGATTAATTTTTATTGTGACAGAAGTGGGGCTTTTTTTACACTTTTCTGTTTTACACTTTCAGAGTAGATAGGAAATGCTACACATCAGTTTGACAAAGGATATCTCATGCTAAGTTTTAGTTAAAAAACCCCACAGAAACCAGATATTTAAATATAAATTATTTGTTTTGAAAACCACTTAGCAAAATATAGGAAAGGAAGAAGTGCATTACAAAATATATGTGTGCTTACTAAAACCTTTGCGATTCAGTGCTCAGCTTCCGATGCCCAATGAAAAAATGAGATCAGTCAAGACGGTCCGCATAGTAGTTCAAAGGCTAACTGGTGTGAACATCTCTGCACTTTCAGTACTGCAGCCATCCTCAAAATTGGAAAAGGATGACCTGCTCTCTTTCAGGCCAAGTACCAACATGAGAAACAAGAAATGAGACAAAAAATGTTATAAACATATTACTTCTATAAGAAGAAAAACTCTGAAGAAAAGCTACTGTTGATACTTAGTCAGATCTGAAGCTTTTCACATGCATCATAAACTAAATTTTCTCTTGCATGTACTCCTTCATGCATTTTAGTTTCTAATTCCTTCTAATTTTAAAATAGGCCACTTTATTCTAATACCAAGTAAATGATGCCTTTTGGTATGGGGAACAGGCTTTACTAAAGGAATGAACAGCATTTATATTAAAAAAGTGGTTAGCATAGCACAACAGACATCCTAAAAAATGTGCCATGTATTATTCTGAAAGCATCTAAAATTTTCAGTCCCTGAAATCAGTTCAAGACATTAATTATGAAGTAATGCACATCAAGACTAAATCCTCCCTTATTTAGCTCAATCCTTGTTTAGAAAACGTCTCTTCTTCATTTTTGTTGTCTTCCACTCTAAATTCCCCAAGGGTTCCTTAAGATATTAACAAAATCATCATCATCCATGATTCCAATACTTAGTCCTTCATAGTAATCTTCAAACTCAGAATAGGACACTTCATTGGGGTTGCTGCAGGACTCTCCTAATGTTTCTAGAAATGACGATTTAATTTCTTCTTCTGTAGCTTTGCCTATGAAAGTATATATTAAATACATTTTCAAGAACAGTGAATATATAGCATTTAAAATATTTCAGGCAAGAAACTTAAATTTTAGCTTGGAAATATTTTTTTCTTGAACAAATTCAATATTCTGATTTCAGAATGAAGTCATTGGCTCACTTAATACCAGCTGCAGAAATCATCTACCTTAATAGCATTAAGTACCAACAGATGTATGAAGCCACAGTGAACTTCAATGAACTATAAGATCAGCAAGAATTTTTTCTTCAAATGACTTCAAAAACTGAATAATGCATTCATAAACTAAAATTTTGGTAATTCAGAAGTTGTCTTGTAATAAAGCATATGTTTAATGTAATACAAGTTCAAAGCTCTAGGAAAACCTTAAGACGCAAGTTTGCATTCAGAAAGTGTTCTGCAATTGACGTGTGTTTTAGTGACTTAATAAAGATTATACTCAAGATGAATTCATAGCATTGAGAAAAAAAATGGCAAAAATAAAGCATTATAGCATTGGAAAAAATTGCATGTGTAACACCCTTATAACACCATGCGTCTTCATGTTACCATTAAAATCACTGGCAATACAAAAACCATCCTCTCTTCTACAGGTAAAACAGAAAGGGTCAGGACACTAAGGGGACTTTCACAATGAGTAGTTTCGTACATGGAGATGTTCTTCTAGAAACTGACATACAAATATTTAGCTTCCTATTTTCTCAACGGCAGAGTTTAAACATTTTTGAGAATCCTAAAAAGATAATGACAATACCAACACTTCCTCTGTCCCAGAAATAAATGAATAATTTAATCATAAGGAACTTCAAGTGCTGAGTAGATTCAGTGTCGGTTAGAAACCTTGCATATTTTGATGGAAAACAGTAATATGAAAATGAGAGTATCCTCCTAAGTGCAAATTACTAATATCCTGTGTCATACATGATAACTTGCACATCAGAGCTGAGAACTAACTACTAAAATGTAGCCCTACACAGGGAAAGGAACTACTCTGCATACATGCAGTATTTACAGCTTGATAAAAAGCACATATTAAAATTATATATATGAACTCCATTACTCTTTATAGTCATGTTCCAGATAGACACATTACAGGTCATCAGAGGAAAAAAAGTTCTCCTTAACAGCTCAAGTCTAAGCCGATATGAAAACAGTTTGTATTTGCAACTAGTTTCTGGATCTGGTGTCTGTGCTAACAAGATGACTTCAGTAGTTACAGATTTTATTTTTTTTTTGTTCATGTGAATTACCTGCCAATACTAGAGGATGTTTCTTTGCACAGTAACATTTTCTGATATCTACCATAGGCACAGTCCCAGTTTTGTTGAAATCTAATTTCATATAAGCCTATAAAGGGAAAAAAAAATCATGTAAGTATATACGGAAAAAGAAAAAAAAAAGTGGAAAGATCAAATATACTTAACTACCTAGCACATATTTTTAGATCTTGTGCAATGGATTATGTCAATTTATCTATTTTATGTAAGGCACCAGATACCAGAACATTATTCTAGATTATGGAATTTCATGATTATTTTATCTCAACAGCTTTCAGATCAAATGTGGTCCCTTTACCAACCCCCCCCAAAATTGTCTTGTCTTCAAATATCTAGCTCATCCTTAGAATCAGAAGTTAAGCTGCTTCCCTTCTGCATCCTCCAATTACTAAGATTCCTGCGTCATTCTGGCAGGCCTCAACATAGCCTCTTCAGCACTGCTAACAGCAGCTTCATTTTCATTTCAGTTTACTCAAATACAGATGCTTGATACATAAGGCTAAGAGAGTCAGATCTGCATGATTAGAAGTATGAAAGTATGTGTCATTTTTCTTGATCTTGCTATTCAGTTGCTACTCTATTGGCTGGTTTGTAATCAGTGTTTCATACTGCTAACGGCTCCACATTACATTATAGACATATAACAAATGGCATTTCAAATATAGGAAGTCTCACAAATATAACAACTCTAATTGTAGGTCTCAACGGAGGCAAGTATTATTGCCTCTATTTCAGACACTGAGGGAAAAAAATCTCCACACAGATACAGTGATCTGCCAAAAGAAGGAAATAGACTTCTGGAAGAGAGAGTTTCAGGCTGCCAGATGCTTTATACACTGGACTGAATGGTAAGAATAGCACGCATATGCATAAACTCAAAATAATAAAGGAATTAATTCTAGAGTTCAAAATGAACTAATTCAACAATGGAACAGCATGCAATCTTCTAATTTATGCTTATTTTAATAAACTGATCTGAAAGTTTAAAAAGTCAATTACCAGATGCACAAGTCAAGAAAAGCAACAAAAAACCCGCCATCACCTCCACAAAAAAACCCCAACAACCAGAACATGACAAATGACCAACTTCAAAGTTAGACTGCAAAATATCTACACCTAGAATATCTGTAACAAAACTTACTTTTCTTACAAATCCTTTCCGATATTCATTCATTTCTCCAAATACAGCACGAGTAAATTCTCCATAGTCGACCTTATCACTCTTGCTGTCATCAAGAATAAGCCATAAAGATTCAAAGTCCTGCAATTTAAAAATATCTTGCCAAAGTTCTTCACTATGTCCTAGAATGACACAATTGCTGTCATAGGAAATTACAGTATTCTTACAAAAAGACAACTTCCAAATCAAAATTGACTCGAAGATCTGCCAAAATAATGCAAGTCATCATCAGTCACTGATGACCATAATTAACATTATTTGCAGTTTTGATAGCTGTGGGCTGGTTTTAAAACATAATATATAAAACCAAGAAAAAAGTTAAGTAATTAGCATCATATAAATTAACTTTAAAAGGCCAGAAAAGAAAAAAATGCATCACAATCCCACTTGCTTCTTCATGATGTAAAAAGATTGCACATTTTTAATTAATTTTTTTTTTAAGAATTTCACTGAGTGCAGAAATGCCACTATATAACAAGAGAAAAAAAAACTTGCAAGAAATAGCTATTAAACTATAGATTTATGCAAAGAAAGGAAGTGATTCCATAAATTAAAGTAAGATAATACCCATGATAACAGTTTCATCTAGACTTACCCCTTCAGGTATTTCCAAATGGAATACTTTTAGAGCTTCTTTAAAGTCTGCCTGAGAGAGAAAACCATTTCTGTTCTTGTCTACGTGTCGGAAATATTTTCCTAAACCTGTTATAACCCGAACTCCTCTTTTACTTAGTGTCTCTCTGAGTATACCTGAGGATTTAGAGAAATAAAGGACATGATGTGTACCTGAAGTTGGCCACATTCTATGGAGCTGATATAAAAGTAAACTGCAACTACTTATGATAATGCTGGTTAAAATGGCACATACATGCATCCAGGCTCCCTGATCTTTGATGAGAGAATGTCAATTGAAAATGAAGCTATCAGTTACTTCACATTTGAGTAGAAATCACATAAAGCAGCAGCCAACATCTAACAAAACTTTTAAAGAGACCACAGAAGGAAAGGATGAATGGATATCACCCTTTATGTGCTCAGATTATAAAACTGCTTACTTCTGCTAGAAATGTTTACATACCGTGGTCCAACATAAAAAGCAATTTAGGAACACTACCTTGGTAATAAAAGCATTCCATTACGGGACACAAAGTTGCTCCTTCATTGTACAAACATGTTAAATACATGTGAAAACAAGAATATAAGTAGTTCTGCAAAATTGTTCCAAAATTATATGGAGAGAACTGGTAAAAATGACATCCTAATAAAAATCTCTAGGTAGCAGGTTTACTTTAGGGATATCTGAGTTTCTCAGCAGACTCTGTTAACAAGTCATCTCCTATTATCATATCTTCAGATTACTTGTATCTACAATTATAAAGCAAAATAGGGGGGAGAGTAAAAGAAGAAAGTTTTTTCCAGTAAAGTTCAAATTCAGACATAAGTTAAAAGATGTCTTGAAGTATATACACATAACCTTCTTCCAAGCCACATCAGCAAACCTTCGATGTGGTCAGACAATTGAGAAATCAATTTGTGTGGAATAACTAGAAGATTAAAAAATATGCCTAACTTATTATTCCAGCAATTTTTATAAACGTAAATGTCCAAGCAGATTTTGGTGACCAAAGAATGCCTACTTAAAACAGGTTTAACTAATGGCAGTCAATAGTGGAGATTCTATGAGCTGGAAGCTGTTCAGTTCAACATTTTTTTGCTGACCACAGGTTACAAAGATAATGCACAGAACTGCATAAACATCTTTCCATAATTTTAAATACAAAGCTATGCCTTTGTCCTAAAGACTGTAGGTAGGAACCTGGTAAAATTTAATTACATATTCCAGAATATACTACTCAATTTTACTCACATATTTTAATAAGCACAATATTAAAAGACTATCAAAAACGAACTTGTCAATGTATAGAAATAATGGTGCAAAGGATCTAGCACATTAACTGTAGAAACGAGATTGTGTTGGTACATTTTGCCAGTAAGTTTTTTAATTTAATGCCAGTTTAACACAGGATCAGTGTTACGCTTCAGCACGTTTTCAGAGATTATGTCAACACAGAGATTAACATTTTATTGATTGCATTCACAATTATTCTGTACTCTCTCCACGATCTTTAGCCAGATTGTTTATCTAAAGAAAGAGAGAGGAGGAACTATTCTTATGATCGATTTATTCTGGTATCAGATTCTAATAATATTCTGATAAATATCTAATTTGTGTTTAATTTCATTTACAATATTACTATTGCTCTTCATGTTGAGCTGTAAAGATAGAGACAAAAATTAAAATTAAGTAGTTTCTAGTGACACAAACCTTGAATCTTCTTGAAAACTTTGCTGTTATCAACCACTTGCTTGGAAAGCTCTTCCTCGAATGCCATAGAAGATGCTCTAAAATAATCAAAATTAATCTGATTGGTGAGATTACATGTAATATTACAATGAATTCAAAACAGCTGTAGAAAAACATACTGAACTTTATATTTAATTCTTCTATTACCCTTATAAGCATAGTATCCAATTGCTTGAGTTTGAGATGGACACACAAAAGTCTTTCCTGAACAGCTGCAGATATGCAGAAATTCCTCTGACAATATTCCATTAGCAGCTCCTCTACTAATTCATTAATCATGGATAATTCTTCCTATGCATAAAATCTCCAGAAATTGATTTCAAGACTGTCCTAATCTTCAGCTCAGGCCACTGGAAGAGTTTCTTGAAGCAACTTCATTTAGTTGCTAATAGGAAAACAACATGGAGTAGCTACAAATCTCTCTTTAGAAGAGAAATGCAAGGGTGTAGACTAAAATCTGGGTCAGCATATCTTAGGTATGATCTAGGAATTATGGCTAAATTTTGTGTTTTGTCTGGCAAGTGATTCCCTTCTGAGAAGGGCTTCCCAGACACCCCCATCAGATATTATCATAGAAGTTGATAAAAAAAAAAAAATACTGTGGAAGAACCTATTGGAAGAAAAAAAAAGAAGTCCAATAATTATTTTAATCAGCATAGGAAGGCAAATGCAAAAGCACTACTGTCAACTTTGAGCTCCTTGCTCACCAGTGCTATGCCATGGAGCACTCCTCCTCCTGCTTTCTGAGGCCAAAGACCTACCTCTCTGTGGTCTATTAAGACTTTTCATCTCCACTTTGGGTACCTCCCATGATGAAGTCCCTGTCTATATCAAACCACCTGAACTGGAAAGCCAACAATCACCTACAGAGGACAGCATACTCTTTCTAAAGCGCGTGTAAAACACAAAAGCTCCATGGCTTGTGACAGCAGGGCATAACTGCTCCTGAAAACCCGCACTAGACCTTTTGGACTGTACCCAAGCAGGATTTTCTGTGACTACAGTAATGGGGGTAAGAGGACTCAATTCAAGAGTTATGCACCAGAGAACACAGAGTTCAATAACACCCCTATTCAGAAGGAAAAGACAGACTTCACAATCTGAAATTTAGTCACTAATGGAATGAGCACAGAGAGAGTATAAAAAAGAAACAATCTGTTCCACCACAGGTAGCAGAAAATCCAAAATTATAAACCAGTGAGCCGGTCTTCATTCTGGAGCCTTCGGAGATAGCATTGGATCAACTCCAAATTTTTCAGGTATAAGATTAGCAACAAATGAAGGAAAAAGCTGTTTACCAGAATGATAGGCTTCTGAGATGTAAAATGTCTTACATAAACTATATGAAATTAAACTATATTGTTTTTTATTTCATGGAAACCTTGCAGAGAGGGAACAATTAGCACTAAGCATCCTACAACTATACATTGCTTTAACAAATTACATTTGAATTTACTGGTTTATGTACTGTTAGCTCACTATGGCTCCTTTGCAAAGCCTTCAGTGTAAAGGGACCTTGAAGTGAGTATTACCATAACTGAGAACAAGCTCCATGTGTCTAAACACTTGCAGAAAGAAAAATTAAATTCAGTTAAGTTGTTCTAACAAAAGTAGTCTTCAGACAGTGAATGTATTTAATTGAGATTCTGTTATTGCTGTTTCTCGTCAAGAAGGGATTGAACCATCTGATATACGAGGAGAGGCCGGTAGAGCTGGGACTGTTTAGCCTGGAGAAGAGAAGGCTCGGGGGATCTTATGAGTGTGTATAAATATCTGATGAGGGGGTGTAAATAAGATTGAGACAGGCTCTGCTCGGTGCAGCCCAGTGACAGGACCAGAGGTAATGGGCACAAACTGAAACACAGGAGGTTCCCTCTGAACATCAGGGAACACTTTTACTGTGAGGGTGACTGAACACTGGAATAGGTTGCCCATAGAGGCTCCAGAGCCTCCATCCTTGGAGATACTAAAAAATGCAGTTGGATGCAGCCCTGAGCAACCTGCTGTAGTAAACCCTGCTCTGAGCAGGGGGCTTGGACTAGAGATGCTCCTGTGGTCCCCTTCTATGATTCCATGATTTTATGAAAATTTGTACCTTGTAACATCTGCTATCGGCTAACACTCCTCACTAAAGTTTGCATACTCAAACTTTGACTGTATTTCCAGTACTGTTAAGTAACTTCCATATTCAGGCAACACAGCAGTGCAGTAAATTTTATACCAAGAATTTACTTGTGCTACGAACCAGTATACTCACAATAAAAGCCAGAAACCCCAGAAAAATATGCTTCAGTCCCTAGACAGTTTAATTCTCCATAGATATTCAGATGAGAATACTACCTTGAAAAATAACTCATACCCAAAGGTTAACCATTCATCTAATCACTTGAAAAAGTTCTAAGAATTTCCCATTGTTTCAGACTATGGAACAACAAAATTTATTAATGCCTATTTTGAAAGAATAAGTGAAGAAATCCTGTCCCAGTTCCTGAAATCTTCAACATGTGGCAATACCTGGAAGAAGGAAGAATGAAGGGATAGGAAAAGGAAGGAAAAAGAAAATTAAGAAGAAAAAAAAACAGAGAAAGAAACCTCCAACTCTTCCCCTGCCTGTATTCAAACACTTGCATTATCATGATTGATACAAGCTTTTAACACAAGCTTCATAAAAGATCCAATAATAATGTTGATCACAAAAAAAAAATTTTCCCCAAATGCAGTATTTTAGTTCATTACAGAAGAAAAGTTTCAGTATGATTTGTGTATAAAAACATCTGACTTCAAACAAAGCAAATAGGACGGTTTCATAATTTAATTAATTTGTATTTTAAAATTACCTCTTATCATTCTAGAAAGTTACTGAATTACATAACATCCACTAACATCTATTACTAATTTCTCCTAACCAGCCTAAATACAGATTATTTTTTTAGCAGTATAAGTAATAAGATGTTAGAAGCTCTTATTAAAAAATATTTTTTGATTAAGGAAAGAAAGGTAATTTGAAAAACAGCTGCACTTACTTTAGAAAATCCATAGCTGCTTCATCAATACTTATGACACGAAGGGTGAGAACTGAGCTCTGCTTAACACTTTCTGGAAGGTTATGATCAACACTTCGGAAAGTTAGATTAGCTCCCTGTTGGTAAAGCATACAATGATTTACAAATAGGTCGTGTATTTCATAAAATATGTTCTGCAAGACTTTCAGGAAGTAGGATTGTTAAAAGCCTTGGTATGAAATGATGAAACGGTGTAGCTAAGGTCAGTTAACCTTCTTAACAGAGCCTTTCTAGTACTAAATAAATACAGCTGCAGGCTCTAAGATGACACATTATCCTCTACATAGAGGTTTGTCTAGTAAGAGGGCCTACTGTTGCCTAATCTACAGCTGAGAAACATGAGACTAGAGATTGTTGTTCCCTCAGCCAGGCTTTACTTTTCAATTTTTCTTCTCCCTTCATCCTTATGGGATCCAAAACTCACTCGACCACAGAAGAGAGTCACATTGTGCTGCACTGATTCCATGAGAGCAAAGTTCTCTCAGGCTAGAAGAAACTCTCCACAGTTATTTTCAATAACCTAAAATCATACTTGAGATAAACAAACAACTAAAAAGTAGCCTTCCCAAAGTTCAAATCATCCCTCCATACCATAAAGAAAGTAATCTATTTCATCTTGGAAACTCTTATATTGTAGCCACATGTAAAGAGTTAGGATTAGGCAGGTGATTAGACAAAAGAGTCTAAAAATTAACATTGTCCTCTTTCACTTTCAATACTTCATTCGAATACAGTTTTTGCTCTAAACTTAAGATTTGTGGGAGGATGTGAAGAACTCAGTGAAAACACTGTATTTTAAAAATTGCTAAAGTATTTATAAACCAGGAACATTTAACCAAGTACAAAAGTACAGAAGATGCAATATGATTTGTAGTCAGTCATCAGATTAACTGGTAGATTAAGTTTACCATTGTTTCAAAAGCTCTCTCTACACAGCTGGTGGTAAACGTTTTCAAACTTTAGGTTAAAACCAATTAACCTGAAATTTCCTCATATTTGAAAAAAATATTTAATCATTGCCTCGTGTCATAAATGCCAGCAGACCTTGTAAAGACTATTATTTTTTAACAAATACTTGGGTCTACTTCCAATTTGTTCATTTTGCCTACAGAAAGGTCTCCACTATCTGCAGTCTTGTGCCCTCTAGTGGGAAAATTTCAAACTACAGCATAATCTGAAGCCACAAATGGTATCTCTACAACTTTGTGGGACAGCAACTTAATCCAGAGTCATGAAAATCTTTAATTCAAAAACGTTACTGATGGGAAAGACTTTTGGTCTTCTCTGAAAGCTAGATGACAATTTTCAATTCGAATATCTAAATATTACTTCCAAATCACCATCAAAATTGACTTAGATTCCACAGAAGAATACTTACAATATAGAAGTCACTAAGATCATAAGCTTTTCCCTTCTTTTGTCCACGTTGATGTTGATAAACTCCCTTCTGAATGAAAGGCAAAGCATTTGTTCTGTGAAATAATTAAAAACTGATATTAAAACAATTAAATTTATTTAAGTTTCTTAGATAGAGTGGAAGATGTTTTCTAAAACCTTTTTTAAAAAAGTAATTTATCCTACCTATTTTTTCCAAACTGTCGAAATTCATACACAGTAAGGGATTTGTCACATGCAAAAAAAAATCCAATCAACTCTCTGCAAGCATCGCGACCATTTCTAGAAGGAAAATTGAAAAGCACCTTTATGGTTTTGCATCTATATAAATCCAATTCAACCCAAACATAAATAAAATTTCTATTTTGGAATATGCATTTTATTTCCAATGTCGCATATTGTACAATCTTTTTGTTTGAAAGAGGCATCCGACTATTTCCTCTAAACTACCATGGAATACAACTTCTGGATTTGGACACATTTTAATGCAATATTCCATTCTCCACGTGTTAAAGAACACCTTTCAAGGCTTCATGTTTTAGTATACCAATGTAATTTTCACTCATTAACTAAAGGATCACTTACACCAGGACTGTTGTATTCATTATGCTATATGAAGCTATGGTATATGAAGCTATGTGGCTGGATCGTCAGCTACGTCTAACAACTATACAGCTCACTGCTTCAGAAAAGCGACACTTTCAGAGCTGAAGAATACATTTATGTCACAGCTACTCAGTTCAGATCAGTTTCAAAGATGCCCTAAACCTGCAAGTTTAATACGTAAGGAGCTACAAACAAGACACAAAGCCATCCTCTCCATCCACAGTGGTTGCCACATATTGAGACAAGGCTAAAATAAATTTTAATCAACTGAGGTACAACGGCTAAGAGCCCTATTTTACACAGCCCCTGTGCTAGTTGTCCTGCACAGAGCTACGGGTATGATGCAACGTAATATTACTTATGCATCTTAACGCTGTACAATGGGACTGTAAAGTCCTTATCCATCAGCCATGTCAAAATTTGTATTATACATGTATGCATATATATAGCCACACAACACATACTTTCTTCTAAACATAGGGAACAGAAAGGTTCAGTGCAATTAATTATTTCAAGAGGGTAAAGATCATAATTCATAACTTCATAGAACTGAAAAGCTTGACAAAATTTGTGATTACCTTGATATAATCCTACTATCAAAGCGTAATTTGTTAGAGAGCATGTTTTCAGTTAATCCTGATTTGGTCCTTATTCTGTAAAAATAATGCAGCATGTTAACGATACCTATATGCTCACAGAGAAACGTTACATAAAAATCAACTGTTTCAAAACAGCAAAAAATGTGAAATACAGTATCCTTGGCAACTGGCTGAGGAGATGATCCCTTGTAGTTGAATTAGAAAGCAACTCAGAGTTGTAATGTGGAGGGTGTTCTGTAATTATATAATATGAGAGTACATTCACAGAAGGTACAGATATGAATGGGATATTTCCTTTACATACATTTATATCAAGAAATAAACCTCTACCATTCACCATACGTCCATCAATCAATGAGTTTTCTTGCAAAAAATACCCAGGTTGGGGATTCTTTACCCAACTAGGTATTTTATATTGGCCATTACTAGTTCCAGAAATGGAGATTTGTCCATGTGATGGGTGTAAGAGACTAAGACTGGTTTTGTTGCCCTCATTTTTTTTTTTAAGAATACAAAGATGACATTTGTTGAGCAGGATGTTAAAATGAGCAAAGCGGAGATGTTTGCCTGCATATTGAGAAAGATTAACAGAACAAAACTCAGACCTGCAGATTCATTTAATCTTATCAATCACAATGTTTTCTCAGTTTTTCTTTTTTTCCTTAAGCCTTTGGAGTTACTATTTCAATGCTCAGAGGCCAGGAATGACACCTAAATGCCAATACGGTTAATTATTGCAGCAGAAATAAAAACATGATAGAAAAGTACGGTTATATTGTGAAGATCTACATTAGCATTTACGGACACATATTTATGCAGTTTTATGCACCGCAGGATAGGAATCTCTAAAAGGATATGACAAGATTGCAAGCATTCAATAGCTCAGAGAAGGCTGGCAAAATCCTGTGATGAACAATATCAATATAAGCTTAAGAATGTTCTCCCAGGTTTTATAAATTCTATGAATCAATCACTATACACAGAGAATCCACATAAAAAGGTCCCACTAAGCAATTATAAGCATGGGGAGGCTATAAAAAAGGCCTCCCATGAAGCTGGTGGATCCAAGCCAGAAATAAAACACCTGGAAAGGCAAACAGACTTTGCAGAGCCCAAAATAA
The DNA here is from genome assembly GCF_000687185.1 of Egretta garzetta. NCBI lineage: Eukaryota > Metazoa > Chordata > Aves > Pelecaniformes > Ardeidae > Egretta > Egretta garzetta. The sequence goes on from NW_009260774.1 coordinate 2,925,667, forward strand.
TAAAAAAATACAGCAGAAAATGTATTTCTATTAAAAAAAAAAAAAGACCACTAGAGAAAACTTACTTTGTTTCATGCAACGTTCTTTTTCTAAAACGCATTGGTGCTGCCCCAAGTCCCAGAAGTCCATAAGTTTCCTTGTAAACATCATCACGTGTAGATTGCTCCGGGTCACTTATAACAGCTCTGACCAGAAAGAGCAGGGAGAAGCCCTCTGAATATTAGTAAGTTTGAATTTCAGATCTTACATATTCTTACTCAAGAAACAAACCACCCAAGAATAAGACAGCAATAAAATCTTGGAGTTATCCATTAAGCTTGCATAAATCTGTGGGCTTATTTTTTTGTTTTTAAAAATTCTCAAGTCAATTAATCGATACATGCAATAATGTTCTGGCAGTGCACTACTATGTGGTAATTTTACATGTACATACATATTATTTAAAGAATATTTTATATATGCATATATAAAATAAATCATAGGATTACAAAGGGTTTTTTTTCTCATTTCCACTATTTCTGTAAATATTCCATCAGTGATATGCTTTATCCATGGCTCCCTCCAAAGTCAGCGACAGCAGTTACTAGTACTGGCCAGTGACATGATCCAATGAAAACACCGGCACTTTCTCTCCCAAAGCACTGACTACACAGCCCATTGGATCTCAAAAGTCCCATCAAGCAGACAAGAACTAAATGAGCTGGTTTCTGAACATTTTGATTTTCTCTCTATCAGTTTAACAAGTAAACAAAAGAAGAGACCCTTTCAAAAAATTCTTTTTACGTTATTGAAATGGTTCATAATCAGAAGGAAAAAATATTTTTGCACAGCTAGTATAGTTTTATAAGTTCACTCTGATCTATGCAGATCCATCTTTGCACACATCAGTTAACACTTAATCACTTAATTAATTATTAAAACACTTAACAGTTAATCATTTAACTGCAAGACTGGCTCTACTAAAAAAAAAAAAAAAAAAGATAATCCAAACATCTTTGTGTTTCCTTTAATAGATTTTTTTTCATGCAACAGTTTTGAACTAATCTTCCCCGATTAACATCCTGCTCTCTGATACCAATTTGTTTGGCAGTACTGGCACAGTTATATTTGGAACATAAACAGAGAGATTTTTTAAATTAAAAGTTCATCCTGATGCAGCTGCAGCACTACTGAATATTGTTTTGACATTGTCAACAGAAGGGTTCAGTGCAGGAGAAGGAATACATGGAAAAAATAAGGCAAAGCAGCTGAAGGAGGTTAAGCACAGAATGAACAACCATGATCCAAGATGCACAACCCTGTATGTTTAATCCAACATCAGTAGGATTGAAACGCTTCAACACAACCAGCGCATTTGTAAGATAAACTCTGTAATCATCTGCTTTCCTACATCTTTGTAGAGGTATGACATGGGACAAATGTTTCTTTCAAAATTGGGAATTTCTGCACTGAGCACTTTCATATTTTTAATCCTGCTACAATGATACTTGGCATTTAACATTGTGTTTCAGTACAATCTTGTTTCATTCATGCAACTTTCTTGATATCTCAGCTTTTAAATAGTGTAAAAGCATTAATAGACTTTCAAACAATATAGGTCATTTAAACTGCAGCTGGAACGGAAACCAAGAAAACATAAAATGGTGAAGTGCAACATTTCAACCTCAAAGTCTTAAGATCTGATGGGCTGTAATATCAGTTCAGATGACTACAGAGATTGTAAATTAAGCACAGAACGTAACACACTGTAGAACTACCCACAGATAATTTTTAGCAAGTGTAAGGTAGCATGAAACTATATTAAACTAGCTTGCAGCATCCTATATTGCCATAACGAGACAACTTGGATAAAGCCCTGAATTATTAAAGCATGCTTAAAAATGAGAACAAATTTATGGGAATAATGATAAGGGAAGATGGTTTTACCACATTCATCTTTACCTATAAGTTACTTTTTTTTCCACTTAACATATCAAGGGATCTTTTTACATAGAAGCAATGCCTTCTCAGCGCTAAAGGGATAGCAATGAAGTTAGGAGAACCTTCCTGTACAACCTTGATCAACTTGATTCATCATTGTGCCTTTTTTTCCCACCTGCCCAACATTGGTATAATACTCCTTTACTCCAGAGGGATGTTGTGTCAGTATTAATAAAGGAATATCAATAAAACCAAGATCCTTAGAAAAGAAAGTAATTACTGAAGAAGTGTAATTTGTAACAGCAGGCATCCATATATTTTGCTGAGGTGCAAGACGGTTATTTCTGAGAACTAATGCTATTGTAAAGCTCTTAAATTAGGTTCAAGTATAAAATTAAAAATTATTCTCAGAAAAAAATTGATCTTACACATAGCACTTGAAACCAATCTTTTAATTTAAATTAAAAATACTTTTAATTTAAGGAATTTTTGCAAATAATAACAATACATAAGTGGAACGAGATGATCAAAACACCCTCTAGGCAAGAAAAGCCTCACATTC
>NW_009260774.1:2928161-2943260 GCF_000687185.1 Egretta garzetta
GAAAACTGAAATTTTGCATTGTAAATTCACTTACCTTGATAACTGATCCAACATCACTTGTTCTACTACAGTCTGTTTTTTCCTCTCTGCAGCAACATCCTCCTGCAATGAAAAAGTGACTGAGAGAAAATTAAATATATAACACCAGACACTTCAAATAATAATTTACCCTTTAAGATAGCATTCAGAGGTCACAATCTTACGAATGTCACAATTAATCTTTTACTTTCCATCTTTTAGAATAGAGTTCTATTTGCATAACAAATAGGCAAATAATATTCTCTGCTACACACTCTATGCATATTAGTTGTCAATAAATATGAGAACTCCAGTATTTCTGTTGACAGACAGTATCCTTATCTCTGTACTGTTTCCAATAAATTCTGTAAGTACAATAGAGCCTGAGGAAACTCACACTGTTCCAGGTTTCACAGTTGACACAGATTCCAACTCATAGAATGAAACTTTACCTCCAGCAATATTTAGTCAAAAAAATTCTTTTAAGATTTAGTCTCAGTGCACAATTTTTATTTGCTGCATGCCACAATAATTTTCTGCTGAGACAGTCCAATCTGAAAAACCTTTCAGGAAAGAGCATCCAAAGCGGGAAGGGGATTTAACATGATCATCTTATTATTTTTGTTAGAGTAACACTGAAGCATAACCTTGTGCCGTTCACTGTAAAGTGCTTAGACGTTGATTGTCATTTGTTTCACAAAAAGAGAAACCAATGCACAAGAGGATGTCCCAAGACAGCATGGAGGCCATTGGCAACAACCAGGCCCCAGCATCTCTCTTCGTTTTATCTTCCAGATTTCCAAACTTCTTCACTGCACTAAGATTTGGCTTTTTTCTCCTAATTTTTTTTTTTAATATAAGAAAACAAAGATTACTGTTACTGAGGGGGGTTATGCAACCTTTAGGACAATTCTGTAGGTATTTTGAAACTGAAGAATTAAGATGTTTTTCTGATTGCTTATTTTTTCCACACAGTTCTTGTGTGTAAACCACATTCTAGATAGATCAAGCCTTCCCACAGCTGAAGAAAGAACCGGAAGTTGGTTCCCAGACACCAGGTAACTGTAAGGGATAATCCCTAGTTCCACAGAGATGATAATGGGTATAATTCACAAACTTCAAGTAATTACTAATTGGCACTAGCAAAAAAAAAAAAAAACAAACCAAAAAAACCAACAAAATCCCAAAACCACCAAAAAACCCCACATAAATAACAACAGGACCAGCTGGTGTTTATTCCAAACTGATTTTAAGCCTTAAAAAATTCCTGAATTATAGAAGATAGCAGGCTTTTTAGTTTGCTTTCATATTTCATTTTTGCACCAATCAGAACTAGAGGTGCTTTATTCCAAGTTATTGAATATTTGCCCGTTAACTGTCGCAACAGATGTATTGAAAGGCATTATGTAAAGGAGGAGATAATACAGGGCAGTGTTTGTTAAAACACAACGTATTCCAAGGACCCTGGCTTGCAGAGCCAAACCAGCTAGCAGGCGGAAAAGAACCTGATTTTAAAAAAGAAACCTTACACCTTGAATTTCAGTTGAATACTAGGTCACTATATGTACTCTTCCATGGAACATCTTCCATTCAGCTCTTAGACAAAAGCTCTGCTCTGAACTTACAAAACTACTGAGACAAAAGCTCTACTATGAATTTACAAAATTGCCAAGGCAAACATTGAACTTGCAGCAGCTCTCACTGTTTAAAAAGTTGTAACTCTTGTTCACAAATTATGATTATTCAGACAAAACCAACCTTCTTCAAAAAAACCCTGATTTTATTATATATAGCATCTATTGGTAATCACACATACTATAATGTCTTGCAAAGGGAACTTTCATCTCAAACTACAGAAAAATTGAGATAAATTCTACTTTAACGTTAGAGGTTTTGGTAAGGATTACGGTAAAAGGAAATCTTAACATTTTGTATTCTTAAGCAAATTTTTAAAACACCTTAAAATTAAATGCCTACAACTGAAGCAGTGTATACCCAATGGAATTACTATAATATAATAATAAAAATTGGAAGTTACTACTTCCCATTTTTTCCACTATTGCTACCACTATCAGAACCTAAGAGATACTCCTAGAAAGAGACAGCCAGCCTGTGAAACCATGAGTGGTAATCAGTAACAAAAGTGCTTCCAAAGGTCCCCATGACACCTTGCTCAGATGCCTCCTGGCTTCCTTTTAAAGCATACCAGCTGCAGGGTACCTGTCATTTTGTGGTCCTGCACTGCTCCTTTTTTTGGTGTTTTCAGCTTATTTGATTTAGCACTAAGTAGTTATTCTAATGATACTTCAAAACTTTTTTCCATTATCTTCACCCTATAGTATAGATTTTTGTATCGATTCTAAAAAACCAAATAGGAAGTTTTTCAAGTTCTTCATAAAAGTACTTTCTGAAAAGATTTTCTTATCATGAAAATGAATAGCAACCTCAGTAGTGCAACACCCACATTCACTTTGATGAGACTAGAAATCAAATAAATGTTTGCAATGATGCAAAATTCAGCGCATAGTGATAAGCAAACAAAATAAATTAAAATTATTATTTACTTTTACAACCTTGTAACATTTCTCATGGCTTACTATTCCATCAGAAAATTAGCATTCTAACTCTGTTCAACAATTCCTTCAAAAACCAGTTTTGAAAGTCATCGCTCTGCATATGCAAATACTGAATCATGCAATATCAAATCTCAAGGTTCATTGTGAATAAACCTAAATTCAAGGCTTAGATGGGCAAGACTCCTATTGTTCAATCCTAAAAAAAGAGTATAAATCATGTCTATATATGAAATTAAAGAAACATACTGTGTACGTCCATATAAGAAAAGTTTTAATTCCCCTCTACTATTTAATTTCCTTCACATGCTAGCGAGGACATACTTGTTTTCAGTTTTTGGGTCTCCCTCCTTCCCAAGATCAATAGGGATGAGAGGAATTTGGAAAAGATCTAACAGAGGATCAGAGCCAAAGCAACTGAAAGGAGAGGCTAAGGGAACTTGGGTTTGTTTAGTTTGCAGAAGCAGCAGCTAGGAGGCATTCTGAAAACATCCTACAACTAAAGGTAAGTTACAAAGATAGAACTGAACTTTTTTTGACAGTGGGCAACAGTATAACAGGAGGCCAAGGTTACAAACTGAGTCTTGGGAGGTTTGGAATGGATATTAGGAAGAACTTCTTCACAAGGTGAGTAGTGTATCACAGGACAACATTGCCTAGAGATGCTGTAGAAGCTTTATCCAAGCTTGAAGACTCAGCCAAAGCTGTGGCTGACCCAATCCAATACCCACAGCAGAGCCCATGCAGCTTACAAAGCCAGTTCTCATATACTCCATTTCAAGAGTTAATGAGGGAAAACAGCCTGATTACTCCAGAAACAAGTCAGAGTAAGAGCTGATGGAATCATGGAATGCATGGATCATGGAATACAGGCTGAGGTACAAGCTACAGACCAGAGGAAATATAACACTGTACTCAGGTTCACACAAGTCACTCAGTTATTCTGAGTTGTATGTATAGATTTGTATTTATTATTCATAATTTGTATTCTAATTTATATACAATACTGCATAAAATACAAGCATTGCAGATAATATTAAAAAGTTGCTCACTGGATTGTTCAGTTCATGTCTCCTTGAAGCAAATGTTTAAACTCCCATGACTTGAATGGGTGCAATTACATACTATGACCAAATCTTCAAAGGTCTAACTTCTGTTGAACATCTGGGAAGTCATTCTATGAGTCCAGATAGTTAACAGTACAATATCAGCCAAAATACTTACAGCTTCTGATTTCCTTATACTGTGCTGTATATTATAGGGCTTGCTTGCGTAGCACTGTTGCAGGAGAGCTTTCTCATCAAGAGCTGTAAGATCATCATTATGTCTATCTTGAAGCTGTGTACCCTATACAACACCACATTATTTTCATAAATCAAATGTAATCAATTGTAAGAAAAACAACCCCCCCACACATTTTCCTCAACAATTTATTTAAAAGTATTTCTTTCTTTCTTCTTTATTTTTTAAAGTGTCTGCTTCTTTCACATCATGCTAATTAGAAAAAGTAAAGAATGTTTTTAAGCCTAGCTGTCCTTATACCTTTTGAACACTTACCAGCTTTCAACCATATTGAAATAAAAAACCAAAAATCTCAAAAATGCTGTGTTCCTACAAGCTTTGTAAAGTATCAGCACCTCTCTGAAGAAGACAAGAGCTCATCCTTTCTCTGTTCTGCTCAAGAACAGCCAAGAGAAAGCAGCAGATTTGCCATTATGTATATAGCTCAAAGTTCACCATTGCAGAGATGCTGCTTTTTGACCAAAGAAGTTAAATACAGTGTAGACAGGGAAAAGCCAAAGCATACTGCTGAACTGGGTCTAATGGACTTGTCAAGCAGTCGGAGGTATTATGGAAATACCACCTATATATAAAGAAATAAAGATATACGAAAACTGACAAAGACTGTGTTTCCAGAAGTCAGGAAGGAGGAAACATGGGAAAGAAATCAAAAGAGTAGGTTTGCTAGCTATGCTCCTCTAGGAGCAGCTTCGTTTTGGAGAATAAAAGTTATTACAAGTTCCACTAATCAGATAAAATAATAAATATCTTGAAATCTAAAGAGGTTTTGATTTATTAATTTAATCAGGAAGTGATAATATCTAACACAGAAACTGTTCTGCTAGACATTATATTAAAATCTGTCATAAGAGCTGACACACGTGGCTTTTAGTGCTTAGCAAGAATCTTTCTGAACCCAAAATCACCAGAATAAGCTAGTCCTGCTTTTTCTCTCCCAGTATGCACTTGCCACCTATTTCTTCAGTTTTGCATTAACTTGGCTGCTCCTGTAAATACCCTTTTGATAGGCTTGCAGTACAGCATAAAAGAGTTACTCCTTGGAAAGCAGATGACATAATGGTGTCAGACTGATACATAAGAGTAGAATCATTAAAAAAAAACGTAATACTACAACAAATCCCCAGAACTCACAATCTTAACTGCCACCAAACATAAAACTAAACTTAACAAAATAACAGAAATGTTTTTTCACTCAACTCTTTTAGTCACAGAATGTTTACTTATAGGTACTTGCGTGTTCTCCAAGTTTTATCTGAACACTAGAAGTGTGAGTATAAGAGGAGAAAGCCCCTTTAAAACTATCCACAATACGTGTAAAACAATATGTGAAACATAACCTTTGTCTTATGTAAGACCTTCCCTTTTCATTCTCCTGAACATTAAGCAAGTAAAATCAGTAAACTCATTGTTATTCATCACAAACCTTTTCTCTGAAAAGCAATGAGCACAATATGTTCCCTCAACATCTGCATACTTAACTTTTCATTAAGATTCTTAAACGGTCATCTACCCTCAGCACAGCCTAGCATTCGACCAGTCCTGACAGCTGTTGCTTACTTTTGTCTCCTGTTTTCTTACAGCTACAATGATGTAACCACCCTTCCCCAATATCTCTTCCAGAACAAGAGGAAAGTTGGGGTTTTTTACCCCTTTGTTTTCCAGCTTCTCTCCACTGATGTTCCCTTGTTTGCATCTTAGTTTTAATTTAAAAACACAAAAGAAACCTAGCAGAATTAATACAGCTTGCAGTCCAACTTTGCAGTCCAACTGTACTGGATCTTATACAACATCAAAGCAAAAAGTACAGATAACATCTTTCATTATTTTAATCCCATATTGCCTTCCATTTTCAACGTTAATAGTTCTCTAAGGTACAGAGTACATCTTTCACTTCTCCTTTTTTAAGTCCTATATACAGTCAAAATTGAATAGAATAATAATTAATATGCTTCTATATTTAAAAAATAAAAAAGCTGGAATGCATTTCTGTGTTTGGAAATAACATTTTACTACGATCTTCCCACTGTCTCGCATCTTCTTAGGCTGCAAACTCTTCCCTATCAATCATGCTAATATTCATGCTCAGGCTAGAGTTGCACTATGAAGGCAAGTATTACACTTCGTACCAGATCATACAAGCATACTTAGAATCTCAGAGCACTACTGTTTTTTGCTCTGGAACGACTGAAACAAGCTTCCTATATTTTATTTCCTACTCAACATCAGATGCTGGAATCACACTTGGGTTTATTTCTTTACGATAAAAACATGGAAGAAATTAATTACATACACATGCAAACCTCTACAAGCATCATCATGAAATACCAGCATACATTGGCTATTTAAAAATGCAATTACTCCTTTGCCAGCTACCTTTATTGAAGCTTCTGGATGCTGGAAGTGGTCTTTTTTCTTTTCTGCAATTCTCTGAGAATACTGCCTATATTCTTCCTTCAAATCTGCTTCATACTGACGATACTTCAGTTTATATCCATCTGTTGGGGATGGCAGATTCTCTGGTATTGTCTTCTGCTCCAAAACAGAATGCTAAAGCAAAAAGTAATCAATATAAAAGCCTCTGGTTGATCTATTGAATGAGAACAGCATTATTATAATTCCCATGCAGTATAATTTCTGAAACTTCTTGACACTATGCTTCACATTAAGAAAAAAAAAATCAAATAAGACTGCATATTCAGGCTTAATTTTCGTTGAGTTCTTCATATTCTGCAATTTTTTAATCAAAAAAGTACATAGCCAAATGGTTTTACATCACTTTTAAAGAGAGAAGCCAAGATTCAGTGGTTCTGTCCTGTAAGGTAATGTTACAGATCACTAAAATAGGAATTCTGACATTTGACTTTGGATGGCTCAAAATGGGCTAATGGATTTTTTAAATCAGAAGATTTAATATTCTTACATGGCAGATGAGTATTAGTACTGGGACTTCCTTCCCTAGAACATCAGCTGAAAAGGCTGTGAAGCCATCTAAGTACCTTCCTAACTTTACGTCCATTTCATTGCTCTACACAATGGAGGCTGGATCAGTAGAAACAGCAGCAATGACAGAAAGCCAAGATTCCATTCTTTTTTGTCTCCCTGAATAACTAACACCTTCAATGTTTAACTGATATACCTTCAACGCTAACAAAACTAACACAGCCTTATCTAGAATCTCCACTTGACACATCTGGTCTCGCAACACCAGTGTAATAGTCCTGTTCTAGAAAACCATTTCTCAAACCCCAAAAGATTTATGTTCTTGAAAGGGCAGCTTTCTTTTTCAAAAAGAGGACCCACATCCCTTCACTGGTTAATTCCTTAAGATAAGACTGTATTTAATATATATTTATATATTTAATATTTAAATTATTCTTCCAAAAGTGACATGTTCTGGGAAGATTTACTTACACAGTCTGTTATTGAAGAAGCTGGAATATATCTTGCTAAAGGAATGCTCAGTCAGGACCCCAGAAGCAAGCAATGCAGAAATAAAAGCCGCTCAGAGGAATACTTGAAAATATTTTAGAAGTGCTTGAAAATCTTCTCCACAAAAAAGAAAAGGGGGGGAGGGGAAGGGAAGTCAGGCAAAAAAAGTGAGAGAGGGAGAGCAAGAGAGGGTAAGTGAACAGAAGATACATTCCTGTGCATTCAGTGCACCAGTATTTAAGACATAATGAAGGCAGAAAGGAAGCAACAAGAGATAAAGGAAAGCAGAGCAGAAAGGAAGACAGACCCTGGCAGACAAAGCCATACCAACCCTCCATTAGCCTTCCTGCAGCCAGACAGAATTATATGAATGAACTTCATATTGAAAAAGGTAAAGCAAGTGGTGAAATTACAGGCATCCAAACCTAAAAAGAGTACAGCGATTCAAGTATGTTTGCACTGCACACTTACAATACAGCACAGAGGAAAATAACCTATCTGTAGTTACATATTTACCAATACATCTTAACACATGCATAAATACCTGTGTTGGGCGCATAGCTATTCTGAGGAGTAGCACATTCTTAGTTCATTATTTTAAAAAAACCTTAACTATTTCAGTTTTTATTTAAATGCAGTTTCTTTCCCCCCAAGTTGAGAAACCATTTGGTTATATAGGGAAGCATACAGAATTATGATCTTGGCAGATTCACCTTGAGCTCCAGCCAATTTGGCATCCTGCCGTACCAGTCACTATATTAAACGTTTCAAGAGGCACAGGTTATGTACAAGTTAATTAATTGGTTTTCGCTCTAGCTATATTTCTGCTTGAAACACACTCACTAGAGTATTTCTTAGGTTTACATAAATTAAATATTCTTGAAATAATGGATTTTTAAACAGTATTTTCCAATTCTGCCAAAAAGATATAACATTAATAAGTTAGGATATTTCCTGCACCCTAACCAAATAAAAACGTACTACTACTAGCAAGCTTTTTACCAAGATTATGATATGGTGTATGATTATGACAGAAAATAATCACGTAGGTAGCATTCTTGTATTAGGTTAAAGCTCCAGACATCTTCCCTCAAATATATAGGGACTACAAACAGAAGACTACTGTTTGCAGTACTTCAGCATTTTCCCTTTAATTATCACATTTGAAACACTCAAAATACTGATGGAATGACAGCAAGTTAAAAATAGTCTCTGCAATAAGCTAGTTGCTGTCACACAAAAGAAGTTAAAACATACTACATTTTCAGACCATATACTATAGTACTCTGCTTCTGAGTTGCCAAAGTTATTGTATCAATGTATATTTTTTCAGCTACTTTACCTCTATTTTCTTCTGACAAGGTTTTCTAGACACCTGTTTAAACTAAAGGAAAAGAGAAATTAAATATGTACCAATGATCAAATAAAAAAATGTAACATTCATTTTTTCAAATTTAATTCAGATATAAAAGTTCAAAGGAAAATTTTTCCTGCACTCAGGGAACAATTGTAGTAACTGAGTAGTTCAATCAAATATCCTCTATAACAAGTTTAAGAATGAATCCCAAACAGTGCTGTACTATAAACCAGAATGTTAGCATCTGGACTACTGATTTTCCTTATAAAGCTCCTAAGATTAGTAGTATTTTAGTTTCTTAGTCACCCAGGAAAAAAGAAAATGCTGATACATGATCAGGAAATTTTACAAGAGAAGTGCTCTGACAAATTGAACATAATTCCAAAGTTAACATCACAGTTCTGTTTTAAAGACAAGAGACTTAAGAAAAACCCTATGAAATGGCTGCATGTAACTCCAAAAGTCTCCTTTCCACCAAAGGTAACTATTCGTCCATACAAATAATACTTACTGTTTGTAAACTTGTTTTTCTTCAATCAGATGCTTACCAACAAGGTAAATTCGTCCATACAAATAATACTTACTGTTTGTAAACTTGTTGTTTTTCTTCAATCAGATGCTTACCAACTACTATTGATCTTATCTTTATTATTTTTGTAATTTCCTCTTTGTTTAGAAAGATAAACCAAAGTTACATGCTACCTGAAAAGTATAACATTTTTCAGCTGCTTTGACAAATTGTTAATAAAGCCAGCTATTAATATATCTCTTCAAAAACAAGTACAATGAAACGGACAAGTGTATCAACCAACAAAGAAAAGCTAAGGTATTTAAGAAAATCGGATTTTTTAAATATTCTAGAGGTTTTTCAGTAAAAAGTACTTTGCCAAAAATATTTGGCACCAAAAGCACTTTGAGTAACCAAAAGAAATAAAGAGAACTTGTATATTAAAGCTAAGTATGCTCTTATAAATTACTGCTAAAGGGGCATATTTTAAAGATGTCTGTAGTGACAGACTGACCTGCTGAGCCTGATGATGCTGTGCATATGGTGTTTGTAATGACGTTCTCCAATCTGAAGATGAATCTAGAGGGCATGTATGAGGATAACTTCCGCTGTATGGTATGTAAGAGTCCCCATCCTAAAATTACAGAAAACAAACAAACAAAAAAAAAGGACAAGCAATCCTAATTGTTTTATATTCAACAGTGAGGGTGATATTTTTATAAACTCCTGCAACACATGAATTCTAAAAACTATTCAGGACAGAATTAATTTATAATTACCTCTTCATCAGAATCTCCCAGCCTCCCTAGATCTAGGCATGGCACCCTGCAGGAAGTTAAAACAATTTTAATAGCAATACGTTCTCTTACTTTCCAATTACAGCAAAAACAAATTGCCTGTTAGTTATTATTATTAGCTCCTTCACAAAAATTGCCCTGCTATGAGCAGTGCCACTAGAACTGGAGATGGCCTACTTGGCAAATCCCTATTAGCCCCTCTTGCTTCAGCTCAGGAACTTGCCAGTGAGCTTTTCCTCTTCCCCAGATGCATACTACCCTGGGCAGCCGAAAAAGGCCCCTGCAAGGCCATTCCTCACTCCCAGCATGGCCATCCTGGCTTCTCTTCACTCACCAACAGGAGCTGCTGCAACAAGATCATAAATCAGGGATCCTTTATTCCTGTCTTCCACAGCAGGTCTGCAGCAATATCCCTCTATAATCAGTCACCAGAGAGGCAACAGGGAAGCGACAGCTCCTTGTGATGCAAACCTTCCAAACTTTTTGGAAGAGATTAAGCAGAATGAAATATTGAAGTATAGTTGGCTTCCACTGTGCTAAAGAAATTAAAACATCTCCCAATTCATCAAAGCATCTCTGTGTCTTCTGCCTTTATTCCAGGTATACTCTGGAATTGTAACAAGATTACTTCTTGGAATAAGAGAGCTCTTTCATTTCCAGTCTTTTTTTTTATTAGAGAATGACTGACGGTACACAGAAATTGAAGTTCTTTGACTTCAGTAGGAACAATCCAAGGCCACAGTCACACATACTTGTAAAATAATGTAGAGAGATACATTGGCTGTAAGGTATTTCAGTAAAAGAAAAAACCTAAACCATCAAACAGGATGCTTGGAATAGCAGATGTTGCTTATCTGCTGAAGTCACTATAAGGTTTTAAATTTTATAGGCACTGTACAGAATTTCCCTTTGCTTGTAACAACCCTTCACAGCAGTTTCTCTGTAATTTTTACTGTAACACCTGCAAAAAAGGCTAATACTTAAAACAAACAAAAAAGTTTTACCCCTTTTGGAGACTATTATATTAAAAATACTCAAGAAAGACTAGGTATAAATATGAAAGCACTGAGTAAAACTCTACCATTAAGCTCAACCAAATGTAAATCAACTTAATTCTGATGTAAATAATGCATCAAAAATTCTACTCTAAATATAAATCATAGAAAACAAACCTATGAGGATAAATTTAATGGAACACCGAGTTGCATACCAATACAAATGCAAATGTATTGTGTTAATAATGCACAATTACACAAATGGATCAGAAACAGAAGCAGACTTACTCTGGTGGGCGAGGACCGTGAGTAGCTTGTGTATCTGGTCTCCAGCCCTAGAAGAATGACACTTTATTACATACCTACAGGGATCAGGATTAAAATACACAGTTCTCTCCTTCAACTTCCCCTGGAATATTTAAAATCAATGCCCCAAAGTATCCGTCTGACATATTTGACTGAGATGCTACTAACAAAAGGACAAACCAAAAACTTTCAACTGAAAGTTGATTTTTACAGATCATGAGACTAAAAGACTCAATATTCATCATAACAGACTTCCAGCCACTAGGAATCCAGACAGTATTCATGTCAGCTTTAATAACGCATTAAAAATAATCCCTGTTCCTGAGACTTTGTTCAATCACTGTCACAAGGGTTTAGGTCACGTGGTCCTTGTTTGTTGGGAACCAACCTCTCAGCCAACCCTTAAACCAAAACCACAATAGCGACAGCCAACTGGCTCACATGGAGCTAGCTCAGACCCCAAAGAAGCCCTGATATTTGATGTAACTGTATCATCTCAGCTTTAGTATAGCAGCACATGATGATGATTAGGCAGCTTGTGCACTCACACTGTTTATTTTGCATGGCTGTGTACCACACAGATCTTCAAACTCAACTGAGCAAGAACATAGCAAGAAGAAAAGACTAGAGCCAAAGCTCCATCTACCCCACTGCAGCTTTCTGAAAACAGCCAACAGCAAATCCCCAAGGAAGACAGTTTGACTGGGGCAAGCACATGAGTAACAATTCCCCCAACTGGCCTCCCAGACTGGAAAAAACTGTGGTTGAGGGATGTACTGAACCAGGGCCAGCATCTTTGTTTTCACACTCTTCAGCTCAGAGATCTCAGCATCACAGTCTGAACTCAGCAGACATCCTATTTCAGTGGTGCCCTAACACCTTTCATGACTTGAGAGCAGTCACAAAACTCTAACCCTCTTCCTGCTGCACACCCTTGCAGCCTCCTCCTGAAAAAGTTCACAGTTCAGCAACACTACCCTCTAGTGCCTTCAAAAAAGGCTACTCAGGTTTAGAAAAAGTTTGTCTCCAGGAAGGTTGTACATAATAAACACCACCACCTTGTGGTCAAATATGAAAAAAAAGTTAACACAATTCAGTCTTATTCTGAAGACTAAATGTCATGCATTAAATCACAAGTACATAATTTTTCCGTACCATTTCAACTGCGGTAAGATAAAGAACATACCACATTCTAAATGGTAACGTCTTAACACAATTCCTTTTCCAGAAGTCATCGAATCAGAAAGAAAGCAAACAAAAATCATCCTGAAGACTGTCCGTATTTACAGGGTGAAGCACATTGTTTCAACCTAATTTTAATCTGTGTTTTATTTTTGCAAGCCACCAAGAATCAGATGGACTAGGGAGTCTAAATTTAGAAACTGAGGGGCATGAAAAAGAGGAGGAAAACAGGGTTGAGAGATTAGAGAAAAACGGATATTTCTTTTCTCATACAACCTACACTAATGCCCCAAATGCTCTTGCTGTATACAGGCATTTCATTCTCAAAAGACTGGCTAAAGGTAACTTTATAAAATTGATATGATACCATTTTTACAAAAAGTCCTTTTTCATTCCAAATCAAACAAAAAAAGGAAAACAGCAACTTGGCAAACTCCCAGAATTCCTCATGCAGTCATCCAACAAATAAGGAAGTTAAATGGCACTTGGGGGCTGAGGGAAGATTAGCAATTAACTTTACATCATGGGCATAAAGTCCACAGTATCTGTGAGAAAAATCAACTGCTATTAAAAATACTTACCTTAGGTATAATAGAAACAATGGCCCTCAGAATCCAAAACCGTATTTTTACTAATCAGGCTTTCAAAAGTTAGCCTGCAAGTTTCTGCTGCAGTGATCTTGTGAGGGTTGCACACCTAACTTATCTCAAAACATAGACTATTAGGAATACCTGGAAAACAGAATTCCCCTTCATAATGAACACAGAGCACTGAGATTCATTTTACACATCAATCTGAAATCATGGCTTTCGAAATTATGTTTTGGGAGTTGCTTTACTTTCGTCCTGTCTTGCAAAACAAAAACATAGGCCCACCTGTTACCAGCTTCACCAACAGCCTGCGACAGCCCACAGAACAGGTTCAAGCCTTCGTCGCACTGAATTGTAAGTTTGTTCCCAAGTTCTCCACATCCTAGCTAAGTACCCAGAACATCAGTTATTTTAGGACAGCTGTTTTTATTGGAAATTCTCTCCTTCATGAAGCTGTCATACTAAACTCTCACTTTCTGACAAAAATAAGGTTTTGGAAGTTTCCTTCGCTACAGAATATATTATAACCTGAAACTAAAAATGTTCCAAAGTATGATGAAAATATTTGTAGAAACATCAAAATAAGGAAAACAACCATGAGCCTTCCATTAACATACCTGACATTTCTTTCCCATTGATGACAGCTGAGCCTGCCTTCGAGGGGATGCAGCAACTCCTTTAACTTCCAAATCCATGCAAATTCAATGATGGCCTTCAGAATAAACTGAAAACCAGGAAAAGCTATTAAAAAAAAATTTATTTTTCACAAAAGTACTCCTGTAAATAAACATTATTGCATTAGAAAGAATGTGTTTATCACCAATAATGTGGCTATTGTCTTCAGCAGTCTTTGTTTAGCCTGGAAAAAAGGAGACTGAGGGGAGACCTTATCACTCTCCATAACTACCTGAAAGGTTGTAGCCAGGTAGGCGTTGGTCTCTTCTCCCAGGTAACAAATGAAAAGACAAGAGGAAATGGCCTCAAGTTGCACCAGGGCAGGTTTAGTTTAGACATTAGGAAAAATTTTTTCAATGAAAGGGTTGTCAAGCATTGGAACAAGCTGCCCAGGGATGTGGTTGAGTCCCCATTCCTGGAGGTATTTAAAGGATGGGTAGACGAGGTGCTTAGGGACATGGTTTAGTGGTGGGATGGCAGGGTTAGGTTAATGGTTGGACTTGATGATCTTAAAGGTCTTTTCCAACCCAAACGATTCTATATTTTTATGAAATGTTGCTGGGTGCCCTTTTTCACCACCTCCTAATTCCAATCTTTCCTTACTAATGTTTAACCAGATTCCTGTGCAGATTTACCACTTTGCCTTAAGTCCATCTTTCCCTCATGCTTCTCTTGATACCTTCTCAGCATTACTGATTTGCTACCTGTTGGTAACATCCAACCTTCTTTGCTCTTCACTTGCAGCCGCTGCCTGCCTCTCAACTGCACCATGCCCTGGGACAAAGTGTTTTCAGGAAGACGCAAGGGCCCTCCCGGCAGGCACCCGGCCTCCGAGAGCTCCTGAGCGATGTTTTATCAGTATGCGATCTCCTGCTCTGCTGGTTTCTCCTTCCACCCAGCCAGTTTCGAACCCAAAGCCTACCATTTACGTCCCAGAAATCAGACGCTCCGTTTTCAGATGACCAGCCGCGAAAGCTGACCCCACTTGTACCTACTGAGCAGGTTTTATCTCCCAAGCAGCCTTCCCTTCACCAGGCAGAGGCAGAGCTGCAGGGCCCGCCCGGAGGGGGCCACGCAGCCGCTCACCGGCCGACAGCCTGCCGGCCGAACCCCCTCTCCCAGGGCACCGAGAGCGAGGAGCCGCCGCCGTGGCGCGGCCTCGAGGCTCCTCCTGAAACGCCGCGCCCTCCCAGCTGAAGGCACCGGGGGGACGAGAGCGTCGCCGCACTTAAGGGTGAGCGCACTGAAGTAACTTCATCGCGAAGAACAGCGCTGTGAGAGGTGACGTAAACACGACGGGCTCGGGCAGCTCCGCGGAAGCGATGCATTTTACCCGGAGCGCAGCGGGGCAGGGCCCAGGCCGCAGC
>NW_009260774.1:2943533-2952775 GCF_000687185.1 Egretta garzetta
AGCACCAAGTTTTTAGTTTTTGAAAAAAAAGCCAGCCACAAATCATTACAAACAACCGGGACGCGGCGGCTCCACCCGGCCCCGGCAGACCGGCGACCTGGGCACAGCGATGGCCTGTCCCGGGCACTTCGGCGTTGCACAGGGTTGTGTCCTCAGCTGACCCGTGCCGCTGAAATCAAAAGGCTTCAAAATAACAGCGAAAGGGCTCACGGTGGAAGTTTGCACCCCTGGGTCAGAAATACCCCAAAGGAGCTCAAAGCCTTACAGACAAAGGCTTCAAGGCAGCATCCGAAGATGAGTGAACGCAAAAGCCGGGGCACTGACCATTCAAACACTGCCCACGCCAGTGAAATTCTGCGGGGAAGGAGGTCACCAGCAATCGCAGCAGTGCCTAGCCCGCCATCCACGCCAGCTCTCACGGCAAACGCCACCGCAGCGCAGCCCGCCTGGTTCCCATTCCTTCATTCCTTCTGATCAAAGGCTTTGGAATTCACTTCACAGTTCGCTTTAGACTTACTAGTTACCTCAGAGGATAGCCTCTATGCACTTCTGATTCTTTTAAACAGTTCCAGTTGTCCTGAATGACCAGACCGACGCCAGTTATTTTTAAAAATCAAACTCTGTCCAAGTACTGGTTCCAATTCAGCTGTTCCGTCTTGGGGGAGAAAAAAAAGTCACCTCTTGAGAAACCCTTGCTTTTTGGTCAATCAGTTTTCCACAGTTAGGCAAAATCTCACTTACTGCAAAACGAGTAACATGCTGACGCTAAGGATGTATTTCTGGATGCTGCTACTTCCCAGCCTGTGTGATCCATTTTTAGAACCAAAGACCGTACTGTGTTTCTACACAAGAATGAACAATTCATTCCGTTTCAGTGAGCGACACGGTAATAGTTTTGGTCCCTTTAACTACAGTACATTTCCTCCATAAAAACGAATCCAAGTGTTAATTTTCCTGTAGGAAAAAAAGATGGCAAGAGTCCAGGTGTTATAACTGGCCTACTTAAAAGCTATGCAATTATAAATCACAAAATTTAACAGCATTGCACTGTCAGACCTACCTCTCACGTAATTCTTGTCATTGAAGGGTGGCCATTTCACAGGCACGCGCAGTAAGCAAATAAAAAATTAGTAGAAAATAAAGGTCTGGACAAAAATGATTCTGGCAAAGGAAGAAAATGCTTTTCTAAACACTGACCTAAAAAAGCCACTATTGCATTGGCATAATGTCTTGAAAAAAAGAAACCCCCAAGCCACACAGTTCTTGAATGATACGCAGCGATCCATCTGTTGATACTGATGTGAGAAAAAGTGCATTACCAGGGCAGATTTTACAGTGTTAAAATACATTTGAAGCAGGGATACTAGTACTAATGGGCATCAATCAATTATTAGGCAGCTGCCACATTTAACCGGTGACAGGTGAGGAAGAACTTAACTGATCCGGTGTAATGCATTAAGGTTTAAATTGACATACAAAACTAGACATCATTGCTGAGATGTAATTATTTTAGAAGAGTGTGGATAAATTTCTCTCTCCACATAAACTTTTCTACAAATGCATCTCTAAGACTTAACCTGTACTGCTTTTCATTCCCCACCCCTAGAGAAGTTTTCCACAAAGGGCTAAATTCATCAGTGCATGCTCTTTAATGAACTCAAGAAAAAATTACAGTTCAAGGGGCACCATGCTTACTAGTTAGAAAACGTTTCTGAAACATCTATTCTTTATAATCTTAATTACAAGATATTCCAGCATTTTAGTGAAGCATCAGATATAATTACAGTGCATTATATACAGAGTACAGAAATATTTTAATAGGAAAAAATAAATAGAAAAAAATATGTAAACATCCTGAGTGAAATTCTGCTGCCACTGAAGTCAGTAACAGAACCGTCACAGATAGGAGCACAGGCAGTGTTTCACCCCTCTTTTAAAGCATACAACAGTGCACATAACTTCATTCAAAACAGTTTAAAGTGCATACAACATTGTAAAAAAAAAAATTCTTTTGAAAGTTTTATTATGCAGATTTCATTAATATCTATTACGTCTCCTCAATCCCATCTCTTCTGATTCAATGACATCTTTCTGTATCATTTCTTGGTCTTCTACCACATCTGGCTCAAATTGATGTACTTCACATTCGTCATATAATTCCTGCTCTTCTATTTTGTCATCATTATCAACATCCTCAAGCAAATCTTCATTACTGTCATCTTCTCTGTCATCTGTTTCTTTCTCTTCACAATGTTCAGCAAATGACTGAATGAGATCTTCAAGTTTCTCATTACAAATGTGGTCCATGTCTTACAATTCACCAAAAAGAAAATCAAAATTAAAGTTTAAATTACTAGAAAGGCTCCAAATTTCAGGGTCAGTTTAGAAATAGAGTATTTATTTTCTATTTGTTTTCTCTCTTTTATTAAGACTCAACTAATGCAAAAAATCCCTGTATTTGTAGTGAACCATTCTTAATATTTAAGATTTCTCTTGGAGTACTATGTACCTCTTGGAAGTCTCCAGTTGAAACTAATGCACAATTTGCTGTTTAGTGTATTATGTAAGCATTACCCATAGCCTCAGAGGTCCCTATCTGGGAACTCAGACTAAAGTTAGTCCAATACTAACAGACTGCTCAGGAACTTACATTCAAGCAGCCCATTTTAACAAAGCAGAACGTGCCTGTGTGGTCTACCCTAATTTAATGTCTTTCAGCACCTATTCGTAAAAAAAATCACGATATGCCAGAAATTTGAAATTAGATACACCTCAAACAGAAGGAATGGTACTCCTCCAGAGTAAAAATAATTCCACACATATTACTTAAGATGCAGGAGCTGAAAATTATTACAGTAAGATTTGCCTAGTCTTTTAAAATATAAACTAGTTTGTTATCTATCCTACTAGAAATCAAAGTACCTTTCATCTTGTTTTCTGATTTGTCCAATCCACTTTCTTTCATCAGTCGTCTAATTGACTGGAGCTGTGTCATTATTTCATCTTTCTGCTCACAAGCTAAAGCATTAACACTAGGTAAAAAAAAAAAAAAAAAAGAGACAGACATCAACAGCTGAAAGATTACCTTGGAACTGAGCGGTTGATAATAATGCACAAGATTGCAATATTTCCCTCAGTGGATAAATACCACAGTTAAGTTAGCAACACGTTTAGGACAAGCTTTTCTCCGAGATCTGTCCCTTGAGAAGCGGGGAGCCCATCACTTACACCTACTGAATAATCTGGTCACTGATTTCTAACACTGGAGCCCCAATGGCCAAGGTGAAGTAATGACTACTGAAAGAAACAATTATCCAAAGGAATTTTATTTTGAGGACAACAATGCCCAATACAGAACTTTACAATTTAAGAGGCTTTTCTCATTTATTTCAGATTTTGTTTACTGTCTCTCCTCCCCATCACTACTAGAAAATTTTTAGGCAAACTGGTCTGTGAATTTGCTGCTTAATAGTTTCAGCACATGTTAAGTTCAGAAGTACACTAAAGGAACAATCATGAAATTCCACATGTTTTAAACTAGGCTTCATGAAGGCTGTCAGTCTACACAAAATGGACTGTATGGATAGTTTTATTTCCAGTAGATGGGTAAGGTCCTAGCTTTTTAAAGAAAGAACATCTCTAAAACCACAAGCAGGTTATATTACTTATTCCTTTGTTTTACACTACGACAAAGAAGTTCTGTTTCCCCAAAACACACACCATCACTCAACAGGTTCGTTTCAAAACACAAAAATAAGCTGCTGTACCTTAATAACTAGTTTTGTCTTCTAATGATATCAAAAGGAAGAAGCTCATTCTGCTACCAAAAACGTAATTCCCAGAAGGGCTTTCAAATGCTACTGAGCTTAAGCATTTTTTCAGCATTACTCTCCTTGGTTCACATTAAAGTTGTTGTTGTTAAGCTATAGTAACTTCATTGTCAGCCTGAGTTTTTACATTTTATGTCTGTCAAACAAGACATGGGAGGTGTCTGTGAAAAGACTGCAAATGGCAGAAAAGGTATTACCTGCAAAAGGCTACAGAAACAGTACGCAATTAAAGAAGATTCCGAAACACTGTTCCTTACTTATACGTAGGGAACGTTTTAAAAACTCTTTGTTAACATTTTGGAGATTTTCAATTTACAGAAAACAATACTAGCTGAGCTGGTTTAGAAACACTCACCAGTTTGACAGGGGGTCCAGCTGAGTCAATAAAGAATTTAACATTTTCTCTGTCTGTGCTAGATGCTGCTCCAGTTCTAAAAGCTGATGCTCTAACAAAAACCAAAAGCAGATCATTATATCCTTTTTAAATACACTATTCATTTTAAAGATTATGCTATCCTATTTAAACATTCTATTCTACTGAAGAAAACTGAACAGGTCTTAAGTGAGAAAAACATCAGTCGTTAAAAAGCAGAGACTCATACTATATTACTATAGCTGTTTTAAAGAATATTACCATCTGGAGTCTTCAAACAAAGCTCTAAAAACTGTTTCAAATATACAAAATAATAAAGCGGGGGTTTTTAGGTTCCTAACTGCACATAACTAACTTAAAAGATTGTTCTCGTACAGATGGCATCAATGAAAATACGTAGCTTTGTTCCAGCAGCAAATATACATTTCTGGTGAACATATGCATTCTGAATGGGTATCTTACCTGTTTCCTTTGCCTTGTCTTCTGTACTTTTTTCCTTTTTGGAGAGACTTTCTTCATGTGACTTCATCTTTAATAAAGACAATTGTGTCAAAAGACTTCATCACTATTTGTATATTGAAAGTAAAACAGCATTGAAAGTAAACAGCAACCACAAAAAAAAAAGTTTCATTAACAGAGCACATTATTTGCCATGCCTTCTTCCTATCTCAAACTAACGCTTCTGATTTTAAGCAATGACAACATGACTGACAAAAAGTTGTAAAAGGAAGCAGTTGCTATTTCAACTCCATTTTTCAAAAATGAACAGAAGGAAAATTCTGTGTTACTGGATCCAGTCTCCTGCCATTAACTAGGAAGTAAACCTTGTTTCTTAAAGTAATAAAGATGCTATTATAAAAATTTTTACATTTCAATCCCACAAGCACAAGTGTAGAGTTGTAACATCCAAAATATTGGGTTTATGATGTTTAAATCTTATAACCTAATTAAATTTATTTTTAAAACCAAATAGGTCAGCCTCTATGTTCATCTTGCTAAGCTGTTGCATTCTTCTCACACAGGAGCATTCTTCTGACACAGGAGACAATATGAAACTGTCTATAGAAAAAAAAAAAAGGCAAAAAACCAAAACCCATCAACTGATCACGTTTTCTCCTTTCTTAGTTTACTAATGGTAGAAAAGGTATCACATTTCATGGATAAAAGCCTATGTTGCAGCTGCACGACCAAATGAGATGTCCAAATAAAAGGTCTAGACTACTCGCTGTTTTATCTAATTGCTAATCTAAGACTATTACTCTGCAGGAGTCAGTTGTCCATCTCCTTTCCATACTCATTCTGAAGAATGAAAAGGAAATGAAATACTGATGAGGCTTAAGTTACAGTGTCAGGTAACAACACTGTTTAGGTTTTCAAATTCTTATTTGAGGTCAGGGTTGGGGGGTAAGATTCTCACTTCTTTAGGCATCTAAAAAAAAAGATGAGTCAGAAGCCTTCAGAAGGAAAACTCAGATATGCTATAATTTTAATTTGGAGCTCACATTCAAAGTCAAACTGATCAAGAAATGGCTTTTGGACAAGCTTATACATGGACTCAGAACTGAGGGGGGGGGAGGGGGAACACCAAAACCAGTTACATTTCCTTCTAATTTAAATAATTTAATGCTTTTCTTACGGCTTACCTTAAGAAATTTGTATGCTGCAAACACTCCCACTCCGAGAGCATACAATGGCATGAGGGTGAATGCTAACTCTCTACCGTTTCCTCTTGTTCTCTCTCTCTTCATCTCTTTTTCCATTGCATTTCTCATCTGCTGAATACTCTGATAAGTACTACTGTCAGAATTTCCTGGATTCAGGTGAACTTGATGAACTGTCTGAGGACTACCTTAACAAATTAAATTGAGACAAAGAAGACAAAGTTAGAAAGGAAATTAGGAACCAAATTAGTTTCACAACTGGAATTAAATTGTTTTCTTGTGTGACCACCTTTGTTCATCACTCTTCTAAGATGGTGTGGTCAGCCCTGCATCCAAATAAAATTACAAAAGCAAAAAAATTTAAAAAAAATCATTCTTTCATTAATAGAATGCAATGTTAAATCTAGGTACCAAATACTCCCAAACTAAGTTTTTATGTTCCTCTAAGACACAAGTTTTAAGTTTCTTCCTTCACAGCAACACTGGCAAACCCACAGCATACCACTGAAAGGTGGGCATAACAAGAAACAATTTAAATTTTGAAATTAAAGCATACTCAGAGAAACTACTGATAACGTCAAGAACAGTTACAAATTAATATTTTTCCTCTGTAACAAAAAAAAGGACTTAAATAGAAACTGAATTATCTAGTCCCAGGGGAAAAATCACAGAATCACAGAATCGCAGGGGTTGGAAGGGACCTCGGGAGATCATCTAGTCCAACCCCCCTGCTAAAGCAGGCTCTCCTAGAGCATTCTACACAGGACTTCATCCAGGCGGGCTTTGAATATCTCCAGAGAAGGAGACTCCACAACCTCCCTGGGCAGCCTGTTCCAGTGCTCTGTCACCCTTAAGTGTAAAGAAGTTTTTCCTCATATTCAACTGAAACCTCTTATGTTTCAGTTTGCACCCATTGCCCCTAGTCCTGTCGCTGGACACCACTGCAAACAGACTGCTTCCATCCTCGTGACTTCCGCCCTTAAGATATTTGTATGTGTTGATAAGGTCCCCTCTCAGTCTTCTCTTCTTCAGGTTTTCTCGAAATACACCTGCTGTGTTGCTGCTTTTGTTACTTTAGCAGTAAATTCAGTGTTATGTGGATATTCCCACAGGCTTAGAAGTGCAGTACCTCTGCAAATCAAATATTTAACAGGAAACGATTACACAATAGCGAAGAGATGCAACCTTGGAAGTCTGAAGTATTTTTGCATGTAATTTGCCTGCCAGAACAGGGAGCAGATGAAAGAACAGCCAGTGTCATAGCTCAACTTAGGAATTAGGTTATTTGGTAGTTAAAACTGGGGTTCATGGGACACGCACATGAGAAACAGCTATCAGCTAAAGAATGCAGATGCTTGCAGAGACAGACAGTGGGTGATTGGGTGTGTGTGAAGTTTTACACCGATGTCTCAACTGACTGCCTAGACTTATACTTACAAATCCCTTTAAGCATTTAGTTTGTCGTAATTTAATATCAGAATTGAGTACAGGTAAAACAAGATTCACATTCTATAAAAACTCCTAAACAAAATACCGATATGTAAATGACTTCTTGCCAACTGATACTGAAACAGTGGTATTTCAAGAATTTACAGTAACATAACTCGAGCACGTAAGAGACAGTTGCAATCAGGTAGAGAAAAAAATTAATGTTACAACTCCCAGTGAAAGAGCTGTTTGACTACAGCTTCTTCCAAATACAAGAGAAAAAGGAATCTAATTCTGCCAACCTAAGTTCGTACATTGTGATAAGAGATCTCGAACAGCATTTTAGAATTGCCTAAAATGAGTTAGCCAGAAAAGTTTTTCAAACTTCCAGGTATGAGCCTGACTGTAGCAACGTTTACTATCAGCTCTGCAGTCAAGTCGTGCCAGGTATTACTGCGAGTTCTTCCACATGTCATTGATCAGCCTGCAACACGGGCGTTTGGAGTAGACCTTTTATCTGTATGTTTGCTCACTGGACCTCGAAACAGAACTGGACAGTTATACAAAAAATTAAACACCCTAGCTGATACAAGCAGAACTCAAGCTACCTTAATCATTTAATGCAAGTTCAGACAGACATTCTCCTTTCAACACAAGCAGGTTTAGACTTACTAAAACTGCACTAACTAATCTGGAAATCATGTTTTAACTTATATATAGTTTTCCTCCTTTCAGAATGTTTCCCATCAATTACTAGTTTTCACTCACTATTTTTTCCTTACTTTCTGTTCTATTTGTTTTTAATGTAAACGAGGAGATTCACTACAATACCTAATAGCACAGACGAAAAAACTTCCACAGGTTATACAAATAAGAATGTGGTCAAGGGAAACAACATCTTCCTGGCACAGAAGAGGGATGTTGAATCCTAACGGGGTCCAGTGTCCCGCGCCAAGTTTATCTCACAGAAGAAACAGCAGAGCAAGTTACTGGCCAGATAGGAGAAAAGAAGAGGTGAGAAGGGCAGATCTGCCTGACATTTGTTTTACGCAGTGCTGGGCCAATACATCAGCAGAATCAGAGGCACGTGAAGCACTGCTTTTCTTAAGGTTTGGTTTTAAAAGAATTTGATCTGTAGGAAATGACAGCTACCATACAAATTAAAAGTAATCAAGCAAAACAGGCCAGGCTAGAGCTTATGAAGCACAGTAAGTTTTTGACACCAGCTGGGAAGAACATGGTAGCGGCTCAAGCCACGTTCTCAAAAGCACAGACACGTAATTTGGATGATTACAGCAACTATCTAGCTCTTGGTTTAAAATGCCTTGGAAGGCATCCTCGATGAATCAGAGAGCTACCGCAAGAAAGCAGGCTTTTTGTTATTTTCCCAAACCAAAGTGAACCTTTGGACCTTGAGCTAAATCCTCCACTGCCGTACACTGGCACAGCTCAACACACACTTACACCACTCACGCTTTAACAAGCAGCAAGCTCGCTAGCCCGTTCAGCGATACCTTTTCTAAACAAGCACCTTGGTCTCTTTCCAACACGCTACCTGACAAATCCCACGCGATTCTGTGCTGATGTTTACTGACAGTAACGCTTGCTTTCCTCATTGCAATTCTAGCAAGCGCAGTGATTTTCCTCCTCTTTCCCAGACCTCGCAGCTCCTGTGCCGCGGGAGCAGCTGTGCCCCTGCGGGCACTACGCCTCGAACCGCCCCGGTAACCTACGCTTTCACTAACGGGGTGTTACCTGCACTTGGAAGCAATTTTCTTAAGACAACACAGACGAGAATCGAAACCGTAATGAAGTAGAAAAGCAGAATATAAAAGGGGGGAGGGCTGGGGAGGGGGTGTCTGCGTGGAAGGCTGAGGCGAGGAGGCGGGCGCCCCCACGCCAGCCCGGCGCCGCTCGCCAAGGCCGCCCCTTCGCAGGCCCTGCACAACA
>NW_009260774.1:2953674-2991008 GCF_000687185.1 Egretta garzetta
CAGTGGCCCGCCTTACCGGGCATCACGGACAAGGCCTTCATGGAGGCCTGCGTGCGTGTGCACAACGACCTCCGTGCCAAAGTGCAGCCGGCCGCCAGCAACATGCGGTACATGGTAGGGACAGGCCCGTAGGCGCCCCGCCAGGGAAAGTGGGGGGACAGTGGGCCAGGGGCCTCTTGGTGATCCCTGGGCAGGGCGACCGGGATGGTGTCACTGCTTTGTGTTCAGGTATCATCGCGTTTATTTGATAGGAAACGTTGTAGGGAGGTGGGTCAGCTGTAGATAGGTGAGTCTAGGAACAACAGGCGTGCAGTGACACAGGGCAGCTGGAGACATTCGCATTTCACCCCAAGGAATTTCACCTTAGGAGGAAGCAATGGTCCAGCTGCAGGACTGATCCAGAAGAGTTTAGGCCCTCCATCAAAATCAAGGATATGAACTGTAATAGCGGGGCTGAAGGGGATTTCTGGTGGCAAGGAAGAATCTTTGTTTGTCATAACCAAAACAAATTGCACTCAAAAATTTTTCCTGGAAAGGGTTAAACACACCAAAGTAGATGCCAAAAAAGTGGATGTTTGATGTCTAGTCACAAGAGGAAAATGTGAGCAAGGAGCAGCTAAAGGATGAGTACCCCGGGGAAGGCTTGGGAACACACACGTACTTGGATGCTGATGGCAAAGAATGCCGTTTGCTTGAGTGGACTTGAAGCCAGGGTGGCAGATAGCCGTGGAAGTGAAGAAGCTTGTGAAAGATACTGCACTCAGTTTTATTACTCACAAATAGGAAAACCAGGAAAACCAGTGAATAATGGTAAGCATGTAGAAATACGGTTAGGAAAAACTAAAGGCCCCAGGGAGAATATAATATCGGCAGCTGTGACGGATGCACTCAATCCCTTAACCAAACTGGTGGTAGATTGGTACAGGCTCCAAAGAAGGTAAAGGCCTAAGCTGCAAATGGGCCAAGAATTCCTCTAGTTTCAATCTGTTCTCTGAAAACCCGCAAAGGAGCAGAGTGACACAGTGAGCATTGATGCATGTGAGCTTGGAACACTGATCATGCAATTAACACATGAATAGCAGGTGGCTTTTCCAAGACTCATTTATCAAGGAACAAAGAAAGTTGTGGGTTCAAGGAATCTCATGCATACCTTTCCCATCGAATGTAATTTGAGTACAAGCCAACCACTTTATTCCATAAATATGACAGCCTAAGTGAGCCGCCTTTGAGCTCTTCCTGCTAAGCAGCTGGCTGCACGGTGGCTATCTCCCCTTGAGCTGGGACGCCTCTCAAGGTTGTTCCTCGAGGCAGAGTGACCTTTTAGCAATGGCAGATCTTTGGTAAGCGATCGATGTCACACGTAGCCCTTTATGGTAACTTTGATTTGAGACTTGGTACCTTTGATCTTGTCTTGGTGACTTTGATTTGTGCCTTGGTAGTTTTGAATCATTGTTCAAATGATTGTGCCGTACCATAATAGAGTGAACCTTGCTATCGAACGTTGTTAAGTTGCACCTGTACAACGTTATATTGAAACCACTTTTGCTAGTAGCTTTGACAATGATTCTTTAAGCGATCTAAGTCACCCATTTGGGACAGCAGCTGGTGGAGTTGCTGTAGAATCCACATAGAGACCAAGAGTGAACTGAAATGCATGAACACCAATAAACCTAGGTAGTAAAAGACGCCATCTTTTACTATAAACCTAGGTACTTTAATAATAGAAGAAACTTGCTGAAAAACAGTCATGACTGGAAGACAAATACCAAAGATAGGTCATGTTCAGGAATCAGAAGTTGGGTTAACGGTGAGAGACTGCAAAGAAGTAATAGGTAGCAGAATGCTGAGTTACTGGCCAAACATTGGCATGTGCACCTCATGAAGCTGTCCTTGTAAAATGCTCTGGTGTGTATTTAAAGCTTTATCATAGGAGGAGTAAGTATTTGTTTCCAGAGGCTCTCTTGAAAATACTTAAAATATTTATACATCTGAAGCTACAGTAGCTGAGCATTTTTACTTTGAATTAGAATTTGTTAATGCCCTGTTCAACAAAAAAAAACTAAAAAAAAGTTTCATGTTTAATTAATGTGACAGTAATTTCTTATCTGAAGATAAAAGTGCATTTCAAACATCTGTTCAGCTGCTAGCAAGTGCTCTTACAAAGTTAATATTCAACAGTGTGTGTGGGGGAAACTTGTCTAATGAAATCAGTTCACATTTCTGTGCTGCAACAGGAAAAGTCAATGAAAATAAAACACAGGTACTTGCCTAAATAAGGGAAAGTATTTCTTTGTGAAACCTCAGCTTATGATATCTACCTGTGCTTTATTGCCTGACTGGTTTTATCTGACTGAGATCCAGTTGTAACTTAGCATTGCACAACTATTTCACCTTTCATGTTTTGCAGACTTGGGATGCAGCTTTGGCAAGGACTGCAAGGGCATGGGCAAATAAATGTGTTTTTGAACATAATGTACACTTACATAAGAAACATCAGTGCCATCCTAATTTCACATCGATTGGAGAGAACATTTGGGTTGGAAGTCGTCAAGCATTCTATGTTGCTGATGCCATTAAATCATGGTATAATGAGGGCAGATTCTATACTTTCGCAGTGCATAAGTGTACTAAGCTTTGCGGTCATTACATTCAGGTAAGAGTTATCTTCAGTAAAATGTCCCGTATAGTGCCTGCCAGATGAATCAGTAGGGGCTGTAAATAATAGAGTTGTATATATGGTTAGTAGTGAGTTAGAAGAGACTGAGTCTTTTACAATCTCAAGCGATGGCTGTAGTGCCGGTTACCCCTGCACTGGTTCACCTCTTCGTCTTGTAATCCATTCTCCTTGTCCACAACATTGACCTCACTGAAAGCCTCACTCCTCGTTTCATTGTGTCAGTACTACATGAACTTTATAAAATAGTCATTTCAAGTTCTCTAGCTGCAAAGCCACCCAGTACTGAATTCTGTAAGTAAGTTTGGAGATGCTCTTTGAAATAATCACAGTAATTGCAGAATGTCTGTGGGAACTCCTTAGTAGAAACTTTAACAGAAGGAGAAAATTCAGCCAAAGTAAAATGTATTCTTTACAAATCTTGTAAAAAAGGAAGGGGGAAAAAAGAGCATCGACAACAAAAGAGGCAATTTATAATATATTTAGATTTCTCAGTGGTAATTCTGACATACTTAATTCGATGAGAAAGTAAAGCGTTTCTTTGAACACTTACTATTCTAAATGGATTTATTCTTCCCCATGTTTAAAAAATAAGCTTTGCAGTAAAATTAGTTTCATCTATGACCAAACATAACATTTCACTGATCTAAAACAGAAGATAATTTTAATGTCAAGTCAGATCTTATCTAGTAAAAGTGACTTAATTTCTTATCTCTGTATTCAAAGATGCTTAGACCACTCTCTGTGCAAATTACAGATGGAAATGCCATGCAGTATACTTACAGTGACACTGCTACCAGATACAACAGTAGCTGTGAGGTTCTTTTTGAGTGGTTTCGGCTTGTGAACTGAAAATACTTCAAGTTACAAGAATCATTTACAAAGTGTTTTCTGTTTGGGACTTTTTGCACCTCTCTTTATATCTTTTCTCACTTATTTCTCCCCAAGTATTAGTTCTCGTTTCCTGCCCCTGGTTCTGCCTGTAACAAACTGAAAAGCAAGACTAGAGGATTTAAGTTTTGCTGTTTATTGGGCAATAAATCTTTGGAAGATTAGAACTAGACAATATCTCAGGAAACTATTTTTCATTTTTTCTCTGGCATAGTAACTTACAAAAAGTTATATAACAAGGTAGTTCCTAGCATCTTAAAATTTGCTGTTCAACCTTGTCTACATAGAATTCTGGAGGGTTTTGCACATTTCTTTTGGAGTGATGTTCACTTCTAAGCTTTCTTTCCCCTGTTTAAGATTACTTGCTTCTTTCTGGTTACACGTAGTTAATTGTGTCAAAATGGCCATGCATTTCAGGCAGGATTACAGAGGAAACCAATCACTGGAAAAAACAAGCAGAGTACATGGGCTGACACCAATGAGTATATAAAAGTATGTGTTTCTTCAAAGTTGATAAGCAAACACCCTGCATGATCCGGGAGCCATCATGGTCTTGAAGGCTCAGCCACAAAATTGGAAAGGGGTTTACAAATCATCATTTACAAAAGGGAAAGGGTTTACAAATCATCAATGGATGGGGCTGTGTAGACCTGCTAAGAGAACCACGGCACAGAAAGCTCGAAGTGGTGGAAATTTCCAAAATAACATGTGAAACTGTTACATAAAGGTCCCTGACATGTTTAGTCCTTATTCGAGGATTTGAGTAACACCACATTAAACACTAAGATCCTTTCCTAAGAAAGGTTATGTCTTCTGAACATAACCACTACTTGCAGTTGTAGTTGAAGAGATGGAACTTGTGGGGCTGTTCAAATAAGTTTGTCAGTTTGAGGCCTGTACTCTTCATACTGGGGAGATACTGAGAGTAATCCACTACATCTTCAATTTTTCCAGATGTGGAATGCAGGATCATCCAGGTGTTCTAGGTATATAGTTAAGCATTTTAACATGAACTCAGTACAGTTTGATTAGTCATACGAGAAAGTGTAGGAAGAATCTCCAAGAAAAAGTAGAGGTTGCTCAAACACTGGTAGTAAACCATCTTCTCTTAAGCATGGTAGATAACACTGATTAATCTGAAAATGTGCAGTGCTTTCAGACTTAAGTTTACGGTCGTGATCAGCCAGACCACTTCTAGCACACAGGAGAAGCCCTTCTTGCTTCTGAGTTAGGAATGTTGAAAAAGGAGCTATTGGGTAGTTGCCACTAATTTCCCTTTTTGTTCCTTGGAATTTACCCCTGGATCATAAAGTCAGTGACTCTTACTGAAACTGTTCTCTAGAAGATTCTGAAAATTTGTAGCATAGGTCACTTCATCTTGAGGGGTGAATATTTAGAAGTTCATCGTAAAAAGCTCACTTAACGGCAATTTTTCTAAACAAATAAACAGATAGGATGTTGTGAAATGAAAATAATGTGTAGGATCCTTGAAAATAACAGAAGCTTTCTAGGTATTAGACTAGGTAACTGTTGAGTGTTGTTTTTAATTTCTTTCAATGCCGTGTTTTTTTAGGTTGTTTGGGACTATTCGTATAAAATCGGCTGTGCTGTTACTCTTTGTAAGGAAGTTGCAGGAATACAAAATGCAGCAAATTTTGTTTGCAACTATTCACCAGGGTAAGTTGCTGGTTTAAATGTTAAAAAAATGAAAGCAATTGTAATGACATTTAGCTGAAAGTAAATCGGGTTCTTTATTTATTGGTAGTCTTGTAAATGCAATCAGAGGAAACTATGGTTGTCTAATTCAGTTACCAAGAGAGCCATGAGCATTAGAAGGTGTACTTGCTGAGATTTTTAATCTGTTAACTGCACTAATAAATCTCATTATGTGCCAATCTTAAGCAAACAAATCCCAAACTTAGCTCATGCTCCACTTCATTGATTTTTTTTTTTTTCCTATAAAACAGAAGAAATGACAAAGTTGCTGCAGGCAACTGCTATCAGAGCTGGAATTACGTCTTGCAGTTTTGTACATTTTTCTAATGCATGTTAGCTTTTTACACTGTATTTTTTTTTAATCTTTAGAAATGATAGAAATAATAGCACAGTTGTTAGTTCAGTTGCTTTTCCTTTCTGTGTAACTGAGTAAAACAAAATTACATTATCATTTCTTGCCCATTTAATAGCTATGATTATACCAAATGTTCTTCAAGCATTAGAAAACAGTAAACGATCAATGTAAGAAAAAGCTAACTGCAACATGTGATTTTACGTTTAAATTGATATTCTGAAAAAACATGGACCCCAGACAGCACTTGCCCTAAAGCAGGAGGAGTTTGAAAACACAGGGGCAGATAGTTTTAAAATAATATATTTTGTCTCATAATAATGCACAGCCTATAGTGAAGCATGTGTTTATGCGATCTGTCATTTTTAAAACATACATAGCTCATGAGCCTGTGTGACAACTGTTTTTTCCTTCTAGCAAACCTGGGCCACTACTGGGGAGTTCAGTTTGCCTGAACTAAACATTTCATTGAGCCCTGTCCACCTCTCTCTCTGTACCCCAAAACTGGACTTGTACTTGAATTGTTATTTTGCAGCTTGCTAGGATATGGAACTTTGTTGTTTTCTTTTTAAAATGTGAACTAAAATATTTCCAGTTACCAGTTCAGAATAATGACTAAGAGACATCAAGAGTGATCTGTAAATCCTTGTCACTTGAATCTTTTCTAATCTGTAACAGCATACCATGTTGGTTTGCTGTGCTGTTCTGCACATCCTGGACAACTGGTAGCTAAGCTGAACAGCTGTCTAAGATGAGGTCTAGCATGCCATTGTTCTTCCATCCACTGCTTGATACCAAGAACGCTGATCTCTACGTCACAACAGAAACAAGTGGAGTTAGAGCAGACAGACCATCTTCTCACAGCCTTTTCCCTTCCTAAACTGCCTGGAAAAATAGGTAAACCTTAACCTTGCCACCAGTCATCACCATGCTCCAGATACTGGAACAGCCTTTTCCAACTTGACCTTCATGACTCCTTCTTGAGGTTTGGACCCTTAGTACTCAGTTACCCTGCTAGATAGCAGTTTCTTTTCAGAGTTGAGGATGCACCAGTTTAAGGACCACCTTGCCAAAATTACTTTATTCAGTGTAGCAGTTTTACAGTATAGTACTTCTATAGACCTTTTCTGAAGGTCTGCTGCTGGGACCATCCGTGTCTGAGATGCCTACAGTTTCCTTTCCCCTGTTTAAAGAGAAGCGTACACTACTTTGGAACATGCCCTGTCCTGTCATCATTCTCATACCCAAAGTTAGCTGCCACATCCTTGATACCAGGCTCTGTTCATCATGCTGTTCTTCTCATCTCTTCTACCTACCTTCCTCTTGGTAGGTGAATATTCATCTGTTATGTCCAAATAACCTTTGACTCTAAGAAGAGCCTCAAGATGGCCCTTAGCATTCTGTTTGAAGGGTAGCAGAATCTTAGGAATGCCCTTGAAAGGGTCTAGCAGAATGTCACATAGTTTACTGGTCATTTTTGTCAGCCATCGTAAAGAGCTTCCCCAACTGTTTTACTTCGGGTCTTTTTTTCATTTACCTAGTTTCTTTTTCTATTTTATCTCTTCAGTTTCTACACCATAGGCAGAAAGTCCAAACTAGAAAAACTGAACGCTCTCTTGCATCTCAAGTCTCATGTCTGATAATCATGTTAAACAACCTGGTGAATCCCGAAGGAAAGACTAGCTGGATACTGTGGTGATTTATCACTTTACCAGATAGATAGTGTATTGGTTGCAACAACTAAATTACTAAGTGTTGTATGCATTATGTGAATACAGGGTGCTGTGACATTTACATGATGTCCGAAAACTACTGATACCTGACAGTTTCTGGAGCCTTCACAGCACTGCTGGGTGAAGGCAAGCTATCGATCTGAACTGGATTCAGTGGATCCAATGAAACACTGTTGTCGCAGGTTGGATGGTAGCATTGTTTTTTAGGTACCAGGTAGAGTTTGCACTCACCAGCCCCATGGAGACCTACCAGAGGACCTCTGTTTGAGAGTTCCAGCTTGTTCT
The DNA here is from genome assembly GCF_000687185.1 of Egretta garzetta. NCBI lineage: Eukaryota > Metazoa > Chordata > Aves > Pelecaniformes > Ardeidae > Egretta > Egretta garzetta. The sequence goes on from NW_009260774.1 coordinate 2,961,326, forward strand.
GAAACTAATCAATATTCACATATTTATAATGCTCGAGTCATTTTGAAATCACGTAGTTTCCACTCTATACTATGAAGGAAGTCTCTGTTGAGACACTTAAAATGCCTTGTTAGACACTAGCATGTGGCAGCTTTGCTTCCTATTCTAAACCCTTTTCTAATTATTTTCTTTTCATGTTTAAAGTTTGTTCACTTCATTTGTCTTTCACAGGAGGAGACAGTGATTAATCATACATTGGCTTCTAGGGAATCTAGTTCGATGCATGGAAATCAGATATCCCAGCTGAAAGTCTTCATCTTCATGCTCAATTTTCTCTCACACATTTGGAAACTGTATATCAAAATTACCAGGATGACTATATTACAAGGTGGTTAGGAATACCAAATACCATCACAGATAGATGGACTGCAGATGTCATTGAGAAGATTTAATTCAGTTCAATTCAGACTGTTGCTCTTATTTGTGCTTCTATTTTACTGCTCTTTAGGAACCTTTATCTGAAGTCTACTTTAGCAGAAGGGGAACCCTCTCCTGGTTTTGGAGCTTTAAGTTTCCATTTATTTCAGCGCAACGACTTTATAACTGCTTTCTGTTATGAGTTGATGGTGACACACTCTGATCTTACAGAATTAAAACAGCTGTATTTACAATTTCAGATTAGGATTTGTAGTGGTTGAGGTTATCCCAACACTGTTAAAAAGAATAAAATGTCTTTAAACAGCAAGAGACCTTCTTTCATATTCCTATCAGTCTGTCTCACAGGTAGTACCAGTATTTTGCAAGTTTTAAGTCCAGTCCAAATGCTGTCACTTCACCTTTTCACATCAAAAGAGGATTCCTTGAGGTGCTAGATATTGGCAGGGACAGGATATCCCTGTTTTCCTGTTCAGCAGATCATGGCATCCTCAGAACAAGAGATGCACCATGGCTTTCAACAGATGTGGAAAAACTGCCTCCTTGTCCCAACTTCACTCAATGCCTCTCAGTTCTTCTGTTGTAAGAAAAAATGATAATCTGTGATGCTTCTATGATTTTGGGAATATGAATAACATCTCATTACCTTTTTGTTATTGTACCTTTTCCATGGATATGACCTCCCAGGTCTCCACCATCTCTTTAGAAAGATAAGTGACGTCCAGCCCCCAATAGGTGGCTGTATTTGCCATTTCTAGGACTCAGTTTCTCCTGAAGAAGCTGTGGGAGTTACAATGTTAGAGGACCTCAGTGACTCATCAATAAAGTGGTAAATGAAAATCACTGTAAATAAATATGAAGTGATATACGTGGGGGAAAAGATGGTCATCTATAAAGTCATGGAAAATGTCAGCTCAATACTCACTAGCTGCCAGAAGCAAATGAAACAGTAGTAATGGGAGCAAAACATAAAACACAATAATGTCATCTTTTGTGGAGACAACCTTTTAGTTTCTGTGGCCTAAACCAGCAAGACAAGTGAAATCAAAGTCCATATGATAGTCTCCCATGTATTTTATTTTGTTTAAGTAACATAGTCTTCAGAAGCCATCCGAAGTTCCTTGTTGAGAGTGACTTTTTTCTTCTCTCCAGAAGTTAATTTGTGCCTTCTTTTCCCATTCTTTACACCTTCTCAGTGAGGCAGCACTCTACAACCTAAGTGTTAACCAATCTGTAGATAGATGGATAGATAGATTAACTCATTTGTAATGACGAGATAGGGCCCCTCAGAGAAAAAGGCAAGGCCTTTCATCTCTCTGGATCTGTGGCTGAGTTCTAAGTCTGCTCAAAGAGGATTTCACAGTGGATTATGAACTGTGTGAAGTAATAGTGTAATTATCACTTACAGTGGAAGCCTTTGATACCAAGAAAGACTTGCTGAATTGCAGCTCAAGCAACATCTGTGCCTGCTTTGTATTGCATTCCCGCAATTGAAATGTGCACAGTCACCAACTGAGTCTGCTTTCACACCCTTTTATGAGGCATTATGCTCTTGCAGAACTTCTAGAAGCAATGCTTTGTCCTTCAGACTTTCTTATTCTGGATTCTGAGACCCTTCTTAAGATAACCATATGGGCTACTGTTTGGAATCACCCGTGCTGTGAAAGTACATATGGACAAAAAACCCAAAAGATATGTTACTTAACCTGTAACTTTTTAAGTTTGAGATTTTATATATGCATGTGTATATTCACAACTCTCTTTCCTGTTCTTCTCTGACAAATTCAAAGCTTACGTTTGATTCTTGGGATCAGAAGATCCCCCTTCTATTTTATTACTGCCTGGATTGCATGTCTGGGCATGTTGTTGCAATATGCCACTGTAGGTGCTGCTGGGATAAAACTCAGGCCAACAGTATATCTGCATGTGAATGTATATGAAAGACATTTGAAAGAAGAATAGTAGCACGTAAGTTGCAGGTAATCTGTTGTGTTCTTCCTCCATCTTCTACAACAACATTATACCAACTCTTACATCTGTACGGCTGGCATGTAGCTCTTGTTCATAAATACAGAAGATGGTAATGGTTTTAAACTAAAACAGGATAGATTTAGACTGGATATAAGGAAGAAATTCTTTAAAGTGAGGGTGGTGAAACACTGGAATGGGTTGCCCAGAGCCCCATCCCTGGAAACATTCAAGGCCAGGTTGGATGGGGCTGTGAGCAACCTGATCTTGTTAAGGATGTACCTGCTCACTGCAGGGGGGTTGGGCTAGATGACCTCTAGGGGTCCCTTCCAACCCAAAGCATTCTAAGATTCTATGACGATATAGGGTGTAAATAGACTTAGAATCCTGAAAAAATTACCACAGGCCTTGGTGCAAATTATCTCCTTTGAGGAAAAATCCCCACGGTGCCACTATTGAGGTGAGTAGAGTGACAAACAAAATAGCCCACAGGGGACTAAATCTGCTCCTGTGTAGTGCCACTACTGAGGTGAGTAGAGTGACAAACAAAACTAATAGCCCACAGGGGACTAAATCTGCTCCTGTGTCCCCAGGATTAGGCTGTAAAACATAGCATTGCTTCATCTGTTTGCATGGATGCAGCATAGGCTGGATAACATGTTTTCCGTTACCTGGTAGTATAGTATAGGCAGCCAGGATGATGGTACCTGCATTTGTCATTTCCAGCAGTTATGTGTATAAGGAGCCTTTCTGAGACTGTGCAGTGGTAAGTACCGCAGGCTGATCTTTGTACTTAAACACTCCTTCTCCACTTAGATGAGGTTCTTAAGCATGTAAGGATCCCAGTGTCTTCACTAAGACTGCATACTTACTCTTAGATATTTGCGTTTTGTGGAGTGAAGGTCTTGTTTTTCAAGGTTGTAATTCAACAGTAAGTAGCTCACGAGATTTCTTTTTTTTTGCTAAGTAGTTTGTTTCATTTGGGAGTGTGTCAGCTTTAAAATTTTCCACTCTAAAATCCTCATTTTTCCTCAGTTAAAACCAAGCTCCATCCAGAACATTCTGGTTTACTAGTTCATATATTCATGTAAAATTTGAATAAAAAGCCACAGTATTTTCCCATAAGAAAAATAATAGCTTTTTAAGACTTTTCTTTCACAGGGACAGAACAATGAAAACTAAATGAAAGATTTCAAAACTATTCTTGGGTTTTTAATGAATTTTCAGGAATTCATTGTATTTTCAGTGTCTTTACTTCAACAAATGATTTAAAAAAATGTAACAATTTAAAATTACGTATGAAACCTTTATTTCTCCTTTGTAGTCCTAATTCTCCAAGACGACCATATATAGAAGGAAAATCATGCAGTAATTGTGCAAAAGGAGACACCTGTGAAAATAAATTGTGTAGTAAGTAAAAGCAAATCTAAAATGCAATATATAAAAGGAAAAAATACAACCACCTACTTGATAAAGAATGTTGCAAACTGTGTTTTACTCCTTGATGGTGTGCTCTCAGGTCAATTCACAAGTAATTTAAAAATATTCTTAAGGCCATTTACATTCAGAAACAAATAGATAGTTCATATTTTACCAAATCTGTGCTTCAGTGATCATTATGAAGTCTCTGTTTGATTATAGACAGGTATGATTCGTGATTGAGGTTAAATGTGTTACTGTTTCTATTGCACTCTGATATTTTGCTGATTTCATTAATCATACCAAAGAAATCTGCATCGAGCTACCTCCTTTTCAAAGTAGCATTTAGCAGCAGCCCTTGAGTAGTCTTGCAGGCCTTCAGAAACTGCAAAGCAACTAATCAGTTGTATTTAGACTAAAATACTAACATTGCAGTTACAGAGTGTTGTGACTGTTTTCTGCAGCCACAGCAAAATTACATTTGAGCATCGGTATAGCTTTATACACTCTGTAAGCAGTGACAGTAACTGTGGGAAGGTCATTCTGGGTCTGTAATTGTTGTTAGAGTTGTAAAAATTATTATTCTTAGGCACATTGTCTTTCTCACCTGGTTATGTCTGTGGGAAAAGGGACTGCATACTGATTCAATTCTCTAGCTATAAAGTATTCTCCCCATGGTGAATAGGCTTCGTTCCTTAAACTAGGTAATTCTTTTAACTCTGTTGTCAAGAAAATGAGTTTGTGTCATGAATTGCTAAGTATACATCATGTTTTGATGGAGTGAAACATCAAGAGACAGTAGGTCAAGAAAGCTTTAGACCTCACAACTTCCACCTACTGGGAAGTCACAAGACAGAAGTTGCAGCTAAAGTTAGGACATATGTTTTTAAGTTTCATTTAAAAATAAACAGGGAGAGAGACTTGTGGTTTCTGTTTAACAATTAGTTATTATCTTTACTCAATATAGATGTTAGTGTAGCTTTGAAAACATTTAGCAGTGCTGTAGCTCTTGATTTTTAGGTAGCAGACACCTCTGAAAAACAGATGTAAGGAATACCAGGTTATACTTGATCCCAGGATTAGGGTGCACTTAGGAAACAGTTTGTCTCCTGTTCTCATCCCTAAAATTGTATTTGATAGTATTTATTAGTTCATGTGTATATTTTGAATACTAAACAGTATTTATTGTTTTGAGAAAGACGAAGGAGAGAGGGTTGAAACTGAAAATAAAGGGACTGTATAATATGTCCCTCTCCCCCATCCATGTCATTGTTATAAACAGTAATAGCTTTATGGAGACGTTAATATTATGAAATACTGGGGTTAGTTTTTATCAAAACGTCTTAGCTTCTGTTTTATTTTAAGGTTTATCAATGGGAATTCTCAGAGCTTTTCAAATTCTATTGACTGTAAAACTGACAGGTTTGTTTTAGCTAGCTAGTAAAGATTTAAGGGGAGAGAAATCATGGCTGGCTGGTAAAAATGTTTATTTTGTTCCCTTTTTCCAGGAAATCCAGAACGTGATAAAATTATCTGTACGTATTACAATTTTACACTGCTACTTGTATTCCTCGGTTACTTTAAATATATGTACTACCAATAAATCTTATATTTATATCCTTATTTATAGATTATTCAAGATGGCACCCTCCTTGGGAGTTCAGAATTGTATGTGACGAGGCTTGTATCACTGTTGTAGTTTTGAGAATATTGCTGATGTTTCTTGCTTTTGTGGCTGTTTATTTTATCAAAAAACACTTTACAAACATGCATATGTCCACCTAACTGGATTTGAAATACATATTATCTTCTGAAGATACTCGCTAATGAATTAAGCAAAAAAGTCACACTGACATGACTTTAAAGACATCTTTCTTTGACATTAATTTTGTTGCTATTATTTTGTGCTCCTTAGAGAAAGCTAACATGCCCAAAAAAGTGAAATTATATGTGGGTAAAACCCATATTGGGAAAATATTAAGCTAAAGGTGGTATCTGGTAAGGTTTGTAGCCTTAGTTTTAGATACCAAATTTCCCAAGACTGTGACATACTCTACTGCTGGAATTCAAGGAGAAAAGCATATGTCAATTAAGCAACTGTAACAGTTCATACTAAGCCAATATTTGAAATGACAGTTGTTTAATTTAGATGCTGAGAGAAAGCTAGCATCATATTACATACTCAGTCCTGTTGCCTAGAGTGACAGGATGTTCTGAATAAAACTTATAAGTAAGAAGATGTTATAGGAAGATGGTTCTTTAGAAGTCTTGATGTTTGTGAAGTTAGTACAACTTGATATTTGTAAGATAGTGCATTTATTGTTCCTCATTCAAAACGTGAAGCTTTAGATTTGTTATTATTTTGTTCCTAACTCCCTCTAAATCTTGTGCTTAATTTTAAGTTTTTTACTCGTTTTAATGTGTACCATTACTTACACATAGCATATTTCCTGGTTTGTAAGTGTTCTAAAATTTTAATAATAAATTGTCTTTATTTTATCTTGAAACTTGTTCAAGTCCATTTAATCAACACAGATTTTACTCTTCTATATCCAAGATGTGAAGTCTTTCGTTAATATGCTTTAATTTCACTTTCTCCAAAAGACAGGTCAGATTTATACAAGAAGCAGAAGCTGGTTTTCTTACCAGTATAGCAAATTAGATTTTCCCCTGATTTTATCTTAGTCTTGTCTAGTGAATGCCAATATGACTGTATGAAAATTCATTATTATTAGGTAGTGTTTCACTGTTATTGTAAAATGAACAAATAAATAAAAAACCCACGGAGTCGAATTCTGCTATTTTCTTAATGTTCAGAACTCAAATTGAGCTTCTGTGAGTTCAGGTTTAGGAACTAATTTGTCTTATACTTTCTTCCTCTGTGTGTGATTGACAATTTAGGTCTAAAACATTCCAATTTATTATCTAAATTTATACTGATAATTCATTATATAAAAATACTTAAAAAACAATCTCAAATAAAATAAGCTAGACTTTTATTGTGGATTAAATTATAGTTAGGCATGTGCTAGCTATTTCTTCTCTAAGTTTTCTATTCTAAAATTACTGAAATACAGAGTTTTCAAATGCAAGTTTTATTATTTAAAACTTGGATTACATTCTCAAATCTAGAAGCCTAATCTTGTATACCTAAAACCATAAATAGGTGGCTCCTACATGCAAAATCATCCAGCATGAAAGTTCCTGAGCAGTAGCTATTCCCATTGGTTTATGTGGAAGTTGCTGATATTCACCACCTCTGAAGATAAAATCATTATTTAGATGCTGTATTAGAGTTGAAAAGCTTGCTTCGCAGCTAAATTTCAGATGCCTGTTAGGAAAAAAAGTTTCCTTAGTGCCTGAAATATAAAATTTGATACTACAGTAAAGCTCTGTCAAGTTTTAAAGTGTTAATATTGCATCGTTTTAGGATGCTGCATTTTTACAAACACACACCCCACCCCACCCCATTTACATTCTGTTATTAAAACATAAGTTTTCCTACTTGGAGCTATGAGATAGCCTGAAAGAAATTCATATCTCACACAGTAATTCCTATCCCTGAGAACAACTGTCCTTCTTGTCATTTAATGACTCTGTTACCATTAGGACTGTGACAATCACAGTATGCCTTGGAGAGAAGGCAAAGTTGAAAAAGAGCTCTGCAGTCTCCCAAAGTTTTAGAAAAAGGTCGGTTCCTATGTGCCGTCTTTAAGCCAGGCTGATAGCAGGCCTTTCATCTGAGAGACAGTTTTAGTGTTTTTCCTGAGCATGGAATTTGCAACATGGAATGAGGTGCACATAGGGATGCCATCAGATCCTGTTTCAATAAATGAAGTACTTTTCCATCCATGAAAATGTTTTCATTCTGCTTTCCTCAACTTGTGACACCAGGTTTCTGTCCTCAGTGCTGGCTTTTATGGTGTCCACACAAAACACATCTAGTTTGCCCTGTCCCCCTATTTGGTGTCTTTGGAAAGAAACCTATGTATGGCTGAGAAGATAGTTCATTCGAAGATCCCCTTTTTAAAACCAGCATGGATGTGGACTGTAATGGCTTGCTATATCTTCTCGCAGGAGATTCCTGAGTAGTATTCCATAATATTCCAATAGTATTGTAGCAGTTCTTGAACACTTCCATACTGCTGCCGTGCACCAACCATTTCTGGTGTTCTCCTGTGAAAAGAGGCTTAACAGTGGACAGCAGAAAAGCCGCCTCATTTTTCAAATGCCTTGAATTTAGAAAGAAACAAACAAATGTGACAAGTGATAGTAATTTAAGTTCAAGAAATTTAAATCATGTGTGAAGGGCAAGGAAGATAACCAGAGATCCTGTCCAGCTAGGCATACGCTTGTACTCTGTAACAAGCCTCCTGTACCTATGTTGTTGAGATTATGCTAAATCCTTCATCCTGCACAACTTGCTGAGGCTGTGGCTCCATCAAGGAATCATAGAATGGTTGAGGTTGGAAGGGACCTCTAGAGGTCATCTGGTCTAACACCCGTGCTCAAGCAGGAACAGCTAGACCTGGTTGCTCAGGACCATGTCTGGGCAGCTTCTGAATATCTCCAAGGATGGAGACTCCGCAACCTCCCTGGGCAACCTGTACCAGTGCTCTGTCACCCTCACAGTAAAAAAAAAAATGTTTCCTGATGTTCAGAGGGAACCTCCTGTCTTTCAGTTTGTGCCCATTGCCTCTGGTTCTGTCACTGGGCACCACTGGAGAGAGGCTGGCTTTTGTCTTCTCTACACCCTCCCTTCAGGTATTTATATGGTGCACTGAAAGGAGGGTGTAAATGAGGTGGGGTCCATCTTTTCTCCCAGGTAACAGGTGCTAGAACGAGAGGGAATGGCCTCAAGTTGCACCAGGGCAGGTTTAGGTTGGACATCAGGAAAAATTTCTTCACTGCGAGGGTTGTCAAGCATTGGAAGGGGCTGCCCAGGGAAGTGGTCGAATCCCAATCCCTAGAGGTATTTAAAAGATGGGCAGACGAGGTGCTTAGGGGACATGGTTTAGTGGTGGGATGGCAGGGTTAGGTTAAAGGTTGGACTTGATGATCTTAAAGGTCTTTTCCAACCTAAACGAATCTCTGATTCTATAATTATCGCTGCCTATCCATCTTCCATTCACAGTCTTTAGCTGAGCTATCACCAAAGGGAGGAGCCAGCCTTCGGTGGGTGAGTGCTTCACACTTCCTTTCTTTTGGTTGAGAGGAAGGAGTGAAACAGACTGCCCTTGAGGGGCAAAGTAGATGTGATAAGGGGGCATCTTGACTGGTGGGAGGTAGGCACCACAGGGGAAAGAACACCTACCAACCTCTCATGCTTTGGTCCGTATCACATCCCAGTACTTTTTTTGGAGAACGCAGCAAGCACCATATTGTGGTTTTTGCTTGGTTAGGCCAAGCGGCATAGTTGCAGTAAGCAGCACTGTACAAATTCCCCTAGCCAAAACTACAGTAAAACTACCTGCAGCCCAGCCACATACTGATGGCTTCCCCTGTTAACTGTGAGGCTGTTTACAGCCTCATTATTACAAAAGACTTGCAATTTTTTTTTTAATTTTAATGAACAATTACAAAATACATTATTACAAAATAATTCTTGTGGAAATCCAGTACCACCACCATCCTTTGAATTAATCTGCTTTCTGCCCCGAGGTGAAATTGTGTAATAGAAGTAGCAACACATGTCAGAATATTGGTTTATTCACAGGTCCGGAAGGCCAAGTGATCTTGCAGCTTCCTAATCCTGTGAACAAAACATGAAACCCCAGCAGATCCACCCCAGCTTCTTCAGCTGAACCAGTAAGCCAAGGACAAACAGATTCTCTCTCCAACACAAACAGCGGTATTCTGTGGGGATGTTGATTATTTGAGGACAAAGTTAAATGTAATTTTACAGATTCCCAGGCATCTTGGATTTCTGTAATAGTCTGTAATCCACCAGCCTTTAGTGCTCTGACTGAATCATACGTTAGGGAAAAACTAAGAATCTTAGGTCTTATGTTTCCAGCCATTTTAAACTGAAAGCAGGTGAGACGTGAGAAAGGGAGATGTAAACATTGGGATTTTTTTCAAAATACTGGGTTGTACATACAGCCTCCTGCCCATACCCAGCTCATTGTGCTAAGTTTCACTTGAGATCTATGCAGGGACAGGCAACGCTTGTATTGTTAACATTAAGTATAATGTGGTATCCAAATCCCAAAGCTTAATTTTCACCTGGCTTACAAGATCCACTGATTAATGCTGGCAAAGATTTATAACTCTCTTTTTGTGAAAAAATCAGTTATAGATGCTTGAAGACAGGCTGGACTTCTGCTTTAATTATAGACAGAATCACTAGATGGAGCCAGAGTCACCTCTGCGGGAGAGGATTTTATAACCTGGACTATCCTCGATATGTCAAAATTTCCTGCTTCATAAAGGTCTCAATTCAGTTTCCAAGCACAGAATTTCAACCGTATGCATATATAACTGCCAGTTCGCTGCATTGCTGAATTAATGCTGCAGGTTTTGTGTGGTGATAATTTTTTGGCAAATCGCATGAAGTTGTGATATAATCATGGTTTCATGTTAAGTCTAGCTGACCAAAGGCTTTAGTTTCTCATGGGCATTGTTAGAAAAGAAAAAGAAAGAGAAAACATATTTACTTTCTAGTTTCAAGGTAATACTCAGCTGGAGAAAGGTAGTAATTGGCAGTAAACTGAACTCAGTTGGCCTTGGCTTAGAAAAGAGTTTCAAAGGAAGCAAAGCAGTGGACAAGCCTTCTGTGTTCGGTTTAGAAGCAGGGGAAGGGGCCATTCACCAAAATGATCTAAACTATCGTAATTTGATCTAAGGATCTCTCCATCACCTGGTGCTCCACACACCACACCGTACTGCCAGTGGCACCCGGATGGTACCTTGTGGGCTTCAGGAGTGCCCATGGTGGAGTGGAAGGTCCTTGTAGCCCAGAAGCTGGCAGCTGACAGGAGAGACCAACCTCTGTCCTCTGGTAGGACAGAAGGTAATGGCACCCACAGGAAGGACCCCCCACCCGAAATCACCATCCCAGCCTGACCAGTGGTCACCAACGCCAGCAAGAGGCCATCCTGTACATTTTAAAATGTTCCACTGCCGCTGAGGGCCCTATCACCTTTGTCAATATCCACACACAGTTTCTGGGATAGAGCGTAACAGCAGAAAAGAACAGAAACTACATCTGCTAGACAAGGGACCTTGGCACTGTTAGTGGTGTACCAGGAGGCAGAGTCAGCAGGTGGATCTAGTAAATGTAGGTGAGGTCATGACCATCACACACACATTCTGGAGGCAGATGGAGCCACAGCCAACCACTGACAGAAGAACAGGTAAAGCAATTGGAGCTAAAAGCCAACGGCCGGGCTGCAAGTGTGATGACCACCTTGGATTGGGGTTGTGTCAGGGTGGGTGCTTCACCTCCTACTTTCCTTTACTTGCCCAAGGGAGGTGAGAGCTGGAGATGACTGGTAGTGCCTCATGCATCTTTTCATCAAGGACATGACAGGATCAAAAGCATCTTGCACCCAGCTTGCTGTGCCCACGGAGAAAGAGAAAGTGTCAACGCTCCTCCCACTGACCACTTCTGCTTGGTCTTTTTTAAACAAGTAATTTATCAGAGGAAAAAATGGTGATCTTACTGGGAGAGTTTCAAAGCACAAGAAACTATTGTAAAAGAAAAGGGGAAGCAGAGAATAACTTGTTCAGTTCCCTTTCTGCCCAGGTCTCTGACCGGCGGATTTGTATTTTGTTAAAGCTACAATTTTTATGGTAGAGGCAGGTTTTAGGAAAGCATCGCTTCAGATAAGACCTACAATCACAGAATGCTTTGGCAGTCAACCAGAATGGAGCACACTCAAAGAAAAGGCAGAGTTACACCTGGAGCGTTGCCCCTTGCGAATACGTGCGGCAGACGCCTGTTTCACAGTTTGCCTCTTGGCAGCCAGCTATGATGTCAGAGAGAGGTGTACCTTATGAAGCAGCGTAACTTAGTGAAACTTCAACACTTTCAAGTGCTTCCACACCCAGAGGACAACCTCTGAAGAAGTGCTTGCCAGTATTATCTCCACCTAAGAGGTTTTTCTTCTAAAAACTTAAAAAAAAACACCAAAACAAAGGCACTGAAGAATTATGAAAATCACATTTTTCTTTGCTGTGTTGTTCTTACTGGATCTCTTCACTTGCTGTCACGCTGATCCACAATATCCCTTGCCTGACATTGAAGATGCAAAGTTCATTGAAGACTGTGTGAGAGCTCACAACAAGTTTCGATCCAACGTGAGTCCACCAGCCAGCAATATGTTTCGCATGGTAAGGAAGCGTTTCTGTTCTGCTCAAAAATTAATATAGATTAATGTGCTGCTGATTTAGCCCATCTTGTTATTCATTTGCTTTGTGCTTTTCTTTCCCTTTCTGTCAGTGATTTCTGTACTAGATATGTTGGTTCTTCGTAGGAAATAGAAAAGACAATTTTTACAGTATTGTTCAGTTTTAATGATTTGAAGGGAATTTCTTGTTCAGGGATGGATTGCTACCCTAAACTTTAGCCAGAGTAAAGGGCTGTATTCCAAGAAACAGTGTTCAGTTCTCAGCGTTTCATTTACCTCTTTGTAAGAGAGACAGTCATCTATGTTAGTCCAGGTTTCATACAGGGAAGCTGTTTGGTATTAAAAAGCTCCTGAACAGGCAGTCTGCACAACAGGATTTGTTGAAAATCCATCATCTCCCCTTGTTTCTTCTAGAACATCTGTTGAAGAAAGGGATTTGCCAGGACATCCATTTAGATACCTGGTCTTCATTTGCTGTAGCAGGGTTTGGGGAGTAGGGATCCTAATATCTGGGCTGGAAAGCCGAGCTTCCTATACACAGAGAATCACACAGAATGGCAAGGGTTGGAAGGGACCTCAGGAGATCATCTAGTCCAACCATCCTGCCAAAGCAGGGTCACCTAGAGTATGTTGCACAGGACAGCGTCCAGGCAGGCTTTGAATATCTCCAAAGAAGGAAACTCCACAACCCCCCTGGGCAGCCTGTTCCAGTGCTCTGTCACCCTCAAAGTAAAGAAGTTCTTCCTCATATTCAACTGAAACCTCTTATGCTTCAGTTTGTGCCCATTGCCCCTTGTCCTGTCACTGGGTACCACTGAGAAGAGTCTGGCTCCGTCCTCATGATGTCCACCCTGGAGATATTTGTACGTGTTGATGAGGTCCCCTGTCAGTCTTCTCTTCTTCAGGCTAAATACAAGGGATATCAGAAGAGGCCATGGATAGGTCTCAGCTTGCTCTGTGGAATACGTAAGGAAAAAGGTAAATAGATCACCAAGGGAGGAAACCCCAGCCAGTTCATCTCATTACTCTGAGCCCTCCAGCAGTGCAGCGTAGCTGGAAAGGAAGTTAAATACATAACTGCATGCACAATATAAAACATTTCTATAAAGGGAAATTTGTAATAAAGGGGTAAAATTCAGACTATTTTAATGTATTGCCATTTAAAAAAACTGTTTATTTTAAAATGCTAGCTCACAAGAGCAAACAGCTGCTCAGACCCTAGATTCAGCAAGCCTGGAATAAGAGCAGGACAAATATATAGAAACATCTTGAATCAAAGGTGCTGCGATGTATTTAAAAGCTCTTGATGGATTTTTGTTGCATGACTTTTTTCAGCCTTGAGCTCATGCAAGTTTTTATTGTCCCTAGCATTTCGTAGCAGGAGCTGCACAGCCTAACCACAAGTCATGTGAAATTATCTCCTTGCATTTGATTTGGATCTGTTAATTCCTAGCTTCATTTGATAGTCTCTGGTCTCTGTATTGGAAGGAGCAAGTAATTACTGCTTATGCATCTGCTTCACAGAAGATGTCCAGCTGTCCCTGACCAAAGCTGCAGAGCATTCTCTGTTGCTTTATGAAAGCCCTCCATATGTGAGGATGATCATCCTCCTCCAAGTTCTCTCAGCCCTTTACAGTTCAAGTGTCCCCTTCCTAAGGTGAGGGGCTGCACACAGCATTTAACAGGACTTCTACAGTGGTGTAATTATATATATGGTTTTATTCTCCATTTCTTTTCAAGGAATTTCTAACACTTTTTTTTTTGCTTTCTAGACTACTACTAAACATTGATTTACAAGTGGTAATAGCCATCTCCAAACCTGTCATTATTAACACAAAGTCAAAACTGTTTTTTTTTTTCCCCTCACATTCCTTAACTTACATTCCTCTGTACTGAATTTTACCTGCCATTTTAGTGCCTGGTCATTCAGTGGCATAAAATCCTTCTGCAAGTCTTGCAGGTTGATTTCTCAAATTATCACTTGTGTCACTCAGGATGGGAATGGTTCCTCCTCAGCCCAGCAGAGATGAGTGAGCCTTTTTTTTGCTTTACCCACACGCTGAGGAGGGAGAAGAGCAACGAGGCAGAAGGGGCCGGAGAAGGGAGCAGTTGTGACTCTTCTTCTCTCCATCCTGGCCAGCAAAACAGAATTCCTATCTGGTGTAGTGAGAACTGCAAAGTGCAAATCCCTGGACAGCCAACAGCTCCTAGGCACAAAGTCCCTCAAGCCCCTCTAAGGCTGGGGGGTTCACCCACTTACCTCCTCTCAGGCCTAGCAGCTTAAAGGCTGCAATCCAGCTCTAAATATTTTAACAAGTCAGATACTACAGGACAGTGGGTAGATACTATGTGTCCTGCAATATCTAAGGGAGAAAGAAGAAGAAAAAAATTGCTGTGGGAGTAGAAATGTCAAGTCAGAGAAAGAAACAGAACACAGGGATGGGAAGCAGGAAAGGAGAAAAGAATCCTTACAAGTTTCTGTTTAAAAGTGTTTTAAATCAGCTAAGTCACTGCAGTGTGGGTTATATTTTCTTCCTTTTCTACAGTCCTGGGATGCTGCTTTAGCTAAGACTGCCAAAGCATGGGCAAAGAAGTGCAAGTTTAGGCACAACAACTACCTTAAAGTGCCAGGGAAGGTGCACCCCACCTTTACTCCGCTTGGAGAAAACATCTGGACTGGCACAGCCACCATCTTCTCCGTGGACGCAGCCCTCAGTGCCTGGTTTAATGAAGTCAGCAGCTATGATTTCAGCACTAATAGCTGTACTGACATGTGTGGTCACTACACACAGGTGAGTCTTGCATGCCCAATGGTTTATAACGTGGTGGTTTTTACAGAAAATCCAAGTACAGGCTTGGAACAGACCGCTTTGGAACAGGAATTACAGCAGGGGTCGTCACCCCCTGCTTTATTGCTGCATGAGATTGGAAAGAAATATTCTGAGCCCCAGGGATGTCCGAGTCCTATTTTCAGTAACAGTGGAAAGGGATTATCTCCCTGACGATTTCATGTGTCCAGGGGAGCCAGGTAATAATTGCAGAAACATCTATCAATCAGTCGTTTGCCTAAGCTGCCCTTTGGGTTGTTGATCTTGCTCCCGCATTGGCTGTTTTAAACCTCCACAAGATCCTTCCCTTCTCCTTCCTCGCTTAATGCTGTTGCTTTTTCAGTCTTTGAACGGGTGCATTACATATTTCCCTTTGCCCTTCAGGTCGTTTGGGCAGAGAGTTACAAAGTTGGCTGCGCAGTTCACTTCTGCAATACAGTTGAAAATTTTCCAGGGCTCTTCAGAGCAGCACACTTTGTTTGCGACTATGGGCCAGCGTAAGTTAATTATGGCATTTGGGGTTTAGGTTTTTTATTTTTTAAATATCCTATAACTGACCTGGCTGTCAGATGCCAACAATGATGGGAGCAGTTGTATCCACCTGTCACTGGTCCAGGGGAATCTTCCCCCAGCCATTTGGAGCAGAAGCTGCTGGACGCAGAGCTGCACAAAACCCCTTCCTAAAAAAGCAAGCAAGATCCTAGCTGAGAGCACTTGCCATAACCAAGAGTGGTGGAATAAGATCTGTTTTAACTTCTGTCGTGGTTTCAGCTGGGATAGAGTTATTTTCTTCCTAGCAGCTGGCATAGTGCTGTGTTTTGGACTCAGGATGAGAATGATAACACCCTGATGGTTTAGCTGTTGCTAAGCAGGTCTTACACCAGTCAAGGACTTTTCAGCTTCTCCTGCTCTGCCAGGTGCACAAGGAGCTGGGAGGGGGCACAGCCAGGACAGCTGACCCCAACTGGCCAAAGGGATATTCCAGACCATAGGACGTCATGCTCAGTATAGGAACTGGGGGGGAAGTTGGCTGGAGGGCAGCAGTTGCTGCTCGGGGATGGGCTGGGCATCAGCCGGCAGGTGGTGAGCAACTGCACTGTGCATCACTTGCTTTGTAAATTCTATTATTATTATTATTATCATCATCATCATCATCATCATTGTCTTCATCTGCTGTTTTATTAAACTGTCTTTATCTCAACCCATGGGTTTTGTTTTTTTTTTTCTGATTCTTTCCCCCATCCCACTGGGGGGGATGGGGCGAGTGAGCGAGCAGCTGCGTGGTGCTTAGTTGCCAGCTCAGGTTAAACCACAACAACTTCAGTTTCTGAAGGAGAAGTGGGGAAGATGCAAGATTTCCGCTTCAGAAAGATTACATCTTTCTACAGCCCCACCCAAACTCCAAACACGACATTTTAATTGAAGAACTAAAAGAAAGACAGTTCTCTAGTTTATCTCGTACCTTGCAATTTCTGGACTTGCCTTTTACAGATTTGTTTTTAAAATACAGGTGTGTAATGAGGGACTAGAGGCAAATTCTTGCATGCTTACACTGAGTACAGTATTGCCTGAGAAGTCTCATTAATTTCAAATGGTCAGAGACACCAGGTAGCTGCTCCCCATGCCAGTGAGAGCTTTAATCTGATCTAAAAGGAGTTTCAAACAATTGTGATGATCAGTTTTTGGATAAAGGGATTCCCCCCTCCCCCCAATAGCTTTTAATGATAAATTATTGTAACAATCCGATGAAACCATGTATTTAAATTGCTTTTCAAACCACTGAGCTAACGAAATACCCTTCTTCTGCTTTGCAGGGGGAATTACCCAAGAAAACCATATAAAGCAGGACAACCATGCAGTGGATGCAGCAATGAGAAGTGTGTAGACAAGCTGTGTGGTAAGACCAAAGTGGTCAGCTAAGAAAATAGCATAGAAATAAAAGTGGTATAATTATCAGTGGAAATGTATCAGTGAGTCAATTTGCACTAAGTATGTAGTGGGTCTGTAGTGCACCACATAACAACAGGACCAAACCCTGGTAAGAATAGTATAAGACAGAATTAACTGAAATACTTTGCTGTTGAAGGCTCTCAGAGTGAGATTTTCTGATGAAGAGAAGTACCAGACTACTTTCCACCTTTTTTTTGATCAGGAACTCAAATCTAAAACTTTAGCCCCAGCAAATATTACTCATCTGATTCTTCTTTCCTAGCAGAAATGGTATATTTAACTTCTGCTTTCTTGCTTGTTTAGTATGTTCTATCACATTTTCCAGAAAACTGTAGTCCTGAACCGATAATAAGATTATACCAAACAGCACACTTATTTCCAACTTCTGCACTTTTCTGAAAAATAGCTGCGAGAGCTTGTTTTTCCACAGCAGTTTGCAGCTATGGACCTTTATGTCATTACACCTCGTCCCAAATTAGCCAGAAAAAGTGTTTTAAATAAACAGAGATTAAAGGACATGCAACAATGTCTTAAATCAAATCCGAATTTTATACAGAGGTTTAATGGAGATGGTCTCTACTAGCCAGGCTCTAGATAGCTTCAGCTGCAGAAACAGTTGAGCATTTAGTATTCTTACTTCCTTCTATGATAATCTGTCTGACTCATCTTCAGATCTCAGACTGGTGCATCACAGGAAACCTAGAAACACCTCAAAGACTAGGGGGAGGGGGAGGAGGAAGAGAGCTTTTAAGAATTAAATGCTAGAGCCTACAACCCATGTTACCACATTCTCCTACAGGGCAAATCAGCAATTCCAATAAGATGCACGTAGGCAATGCTGAAAATGCTTCAAAGCTCTTAGTAGTACTTCTGTGATTAATTTAGTTATATTTGGCTGTCTGTAACTACTTAAATTTGGTTTGTGTATCAGTTTTAAATGAATTCCATGTTTGGTTTTCATGTTACTCCCTCCTCCCCATGACATAAATTCTTCCTTATACAGCTGCTTCTTTTCTGCTTCTCTTTCAATTTAATAAAAAATATGAGCCCCATGCCAGCTGGGGACCTGCTCTTGCTGGCCTGCTTCCCCCTTGCAGGATGTTTTAGGCACCGGCTGGTATGGTCAGTGCAATCAGCCAGGTGGCAGCAATGGCTTACTGGCCACGGCTTGCTTAATGGCCATATTAAGAACCACCACTAAATGATACTCACATTTATTTCCTTTTCTGATCTCTCTGCAGAAAATCTGGAACGTGAGAAGCTGATAAGTGCGTATCAAATTGTTCTTAATTGCCTTCCTATAAGTATGGCTACATTCAATGGGTCTTAACAGCTGTTTCTTCATTGTTTTTTAGATTATGACTACTGGTATCCAGACTGGGATACACAACCCCAGCCACCACGGCCACGGCCGCGGCCACGGCCCCCCAGGCCTCCCACTCCACCATACATCCCACCTGCTGAGCATCCACACATCCCACCTGCTGAGCATCCGCACATCCCACCTTCTGCGTCTGCACGAGCCTCTTGTGACCAGTACTGCCTTAGTGTTTCAATTTTAAGGCCACTGTTTCTGGTACTGAGTGCTGGTGCTGCTCTTCTGGCACAACAGTGGTTTCCACACAGATTCTTTTACGAGTAATGATCAATTAAGTATACTGATAGCGATCCTACCGCTGTATTACTCTCAGAGAATTGCACACATTTGCAAGAACACTTGGTCATCTCTCCATTATCCTGGTGATGTTTATCCAGCATAGAGAAGGCTGCTTCTTCACTTGAGGCAAGATGTAAGTGGCTGTGCACAGAGTTGCTGTAATGTGTTGGCAGCAGCTGCAACGCACTTCTGCGTCTGCACGAGCCTCTTAGCTCTGGCTCAGGAGTAGATTGCTGGTGGGACCCCATAGACTGTATATTACTATACATGCTAACAAGCCTCCTGGAAGCCTGGAGCGTCACAAAGACATGTCTGAAGCGGCATAGCGGATCAAAAAGAAGCAATAACTCATCTGCATTAACCTTCAATTACCCCAGACATCGCTTTCCCTGGATAATGGAGATTTAACAGTATGTTATTATTTTTAAGAACAGAAAGAGTAAAAGCTTGTCCTTGACTCTATTTAGCCTATGCGTTATCAGTCTCCATTGAAGTTACTCTATTGTCGGTTGTATTATTCTGTTCTTCTCAGTTAAGCTTTGTCCTCCATAGCTAGAAGAATACCAGGGAAAGTTGGTAGAGCAAGGATTAAGATGGAGTATCAATGGGGAGAGCTTAATTTTAGGATGTGAGATGACAAAATCTGAAATGCAGAGTAGATGACAGCGAACCTGAGCTTGCAGGCAGGGGAAGGTGGGGAAAGCAGGGAGGGAGCACAGGAGAGGGAAGATGAAGTGGGCCCATGGCAGATTCTGGTTTGGAAGTGAAAGATCTCAGCCTCATTAAAAAAGCCCAAACTGGATGGATTCAGTGTGGTTTTAGGAACATTTAGTCCTCGACCCCTATTGTTCCTATATACATTTGTTAGTAACGAAAACAAACCCATCTTTCAAGCTAAGAGATACTGGCTGATATTAGCAATGCAAAACTGTGCTATCAATATTTAAAGCTGCTTCTCCTCCTTTATCTTAGTCAGGACTAATGTTTTGAGAACACAGCGACTTGAATTCTGAGCCACACTGCAGCTCTGAAGGAGCATGGAATGGCACCCCACAGAATAAAAATGAGCCCCAAATGTTTGGGCTCTTGTCATATGCTGCCGCATGTCACCATGTAAGAAGATACATATTTAATCTCACAATTGTCAGTTCTTGTCTTCTGCCATCTTCAATATCTAGCAACAGCAAGTAGGCTGGGGTTGGAAGTGGGACACAGCTGGGACAGCTGACCCAAATTGACCAATGCAATTTTCTATACGATATAACATTGTGTTCAGTTAAAAATAACTGGGGCCGAAGAAGAAGAAAGGTGGGGAGCTGTCTTTCAGGGTGGCCGTCTTTCAGGGTGGCCATTGCTCGGAAACTGCCTGGGCATCAGTCTGCCACTGGGGGTGGTGAGCGATTGCCTTTGCATCACTTGGGGGGGTTGTTTGTTTCTTTCCTCCTCCCACCCACCCACCATCCCCCTTTACACACATATTAAGCTGTCTTTTTCCTGACACATGAGTCTTCTCACTGTTTTTCTTCCTGTTTTCTCCCCCCATCCTGCTGGGGAAGGAGAAGTGAGGGAGCGGCTGTGTGGGTGCTTGGCTGCTGGCAGGGGTCAGCCCACCACATTATTCTGCTCTAAAAAGTGGTCCACAGGGGAGTTGTGAACACAGTGTTTCTCATCCAGGATTTCCTCAGAGTGCCTTTTCACCTGTGAGCAGCTTCCCTGTGAATAGCTAGAGACGTGTGACCCACAGGACCTAATGTGTGCCGGTGGGGCTGCTGTTGCAAGCTCACAGTGTGAGCCTGGACCACCAACCTTAACATGGCCTTGCCACCAGCCCCAAGACCTACAAGACTACACGCGCAGAAGTGATAACTGGGACCTACACCCAGCTGCTCAAATATACAGAAGAACTTATTTACTTTGAGGGTGACAGAGCACTGGAACAGGCTGCCCAGGGGGGTTGTGGAGTCTCCTTCTCTGGAGATATTCAAAGCTCTCCTGGATGACGTCCTGTGTAACATGCTCTGGGTGACCCTGCTTTAGCAGGGGAGTTGGACTAGATGATCTCCCAAGGTCCCTTCCAACCCTTGCCATCCTGTGATTCTGTGAAAGGATGCAGATTCCTAAAGCAAAATCTGGAGTGGGAAGAAACCCAACCTTGTTCCCACAGAGATGTCCAGATTGGGACTGTGGGAAAGGGCCTGAGTTTGATGGACAGGTGATAGTTAAGGGCAGTGTGAGAAAGAGGGTGGTGATGGTGGTGGGTCTGAGCAGGGAGTGTTGGGCATCTGAGGCAATGTGCGTGGGACATCAGCTCCCAGCTCCTGTCTGTGAAACCCAGTGTGGGTGCTGGGCACCCAGCTCGAGACAGCACGCAGCTCTGCTAGGGGTTTGGGTTGCAGGTAATGGATTACAAATTGCTGAGGCTTGGCAGGAGAATTTGATAGCAACACATAGCACAAGCATGTGATTGCAGGAGAAACCCATCAATAACTGCAGCACATTTAAATCACAGTTCTCAGCCAAACTTACCCCTCTGATAACTCAATGTACAGCCAAAGTGACTGTTCATACTGTAGTGAAAGTCATAGTTCAAATCAATTATTTCCCACAGCATTTTGGCTCAGAGTAACAGCTTTAACAGCAATGCTATTTTCATGAAAAGCAGAAAATTGATCCAAAACTTTACTGCAATTCATAATGATCGCTATGAATGGGATGGTGGGGGCCAAAGAAACAGAAACAAAGGTGGCCAAAGGGCAGGAGAGAAGCAGCTTGCCCACCACAGTTAAAGAAAGAAGAAAAAAAGAGAGAGACAAAGCTGCCACAGCTCTGATGTGAACTTGTAGCTTAATTTCCTTATTCTCATAGCAACGCTCCTGAGATATGACTCATTTCCTGTGACCAACACCATATTCAATTACCATGGCTAAGATAAGTCCAGCCCACAAGCCTTGCAAGCAAAATGCTGCTGGTGGAGCTGAAACCACCTCATACAGCCGAAACCCTCTGCTCTTAAAGCTGGAAGACCAGGGCTGGGAATCATGACAAGCAGATTTTCTGCCTGTGTGCTGGCTTTACTGCACTTCTGTCGTTCCTCTGACTCCTATGAACCACCAACGTTGCCTGATGTTGGAGATCCAAAGTTTATTGAGGAATGTGTGCAAACCCATAACAGATTCCGGTCTGGAGTGAATCCACCAGCCAGCAACATGCTCTATATGGTAAGGGGATCTCCATGCCTTACGTGTAAGTGCATAGCATTGTGATGGTGTTTATGATTCTCAAAGATTGTTTTTGTGCTCAAATGCAAAAAAAAAAAAAAAAAGAAAAAAGAAAAAACCCCACCAACCTCCTGGTGTCATAAAAGCTACTTTTTTTTTTAAAACAGAGAAAAAGGCTCTGATTATCAGATGGCTTTATATGATCGGGTACGTGTATGGTTTTGCCTGGCTTAATTTCCTCATTTGAAACTCAAGATTTCAACCCTCAGCCTAACGCTGTCTTTTTGTGCTGTGAAAAGCCTCCTCGTTCCAAGGCACCTCTGCTCAACAGCCCAGGGTGTAATTTATGTGCAGGCCTAAGCACAACCTTTCAGACTTGAGCCATCAAGGGCAGAGACCGTTGCCAAACAACGTTGGAGAGCTTTCTCTAAGCTTTCTTTGCAAGGCTCTCACGGGCTGAGCCAACAGAGCAGCTGTTCCTAGGTGCTGGGGCTGCAGGGAAAGCCAAAAAGCAACAAGTACAGCAGGAGCGAGTGCTGGAGGCATCAGGTCCCATGTTGCTGTGCCCCCCTGCCCTCTCCCTGGCCACGTTGTCGGGCAGTGTCTGCAGCCGCCATGCAAAAGACAGCCTGGCGTGATTCAAAATATGCCCGAAAGTGGCCACCGCTCACTTCAGATGGCTCATGACACTTGTCTCCCTGCTGGGCGGCACATGGAAAACCCAGCGAGGAGGAAGCTGTAAATGTGTGCACAAAGCTGGGCTTATGGCTGGGAAGCCCGTCTCTGATTTGTGAGATGTTCAATTCCAGTAGCTTGGGAGCTGCCTCTTGCAGCATCCATCACCTTTTGTGCTTTGACTGGGTAATACTTTAGATACCGTGTTTCTCCTTGGGATAATCTCCACAGATCTCTCAGGTGGACCACAGCGATTGTCCTCATTCTGATCTCTTTTGCTCCTCTTTCTTACTATCTGACATGATCACCACCAGAAGAGGACATAACCATGTCTGTAATTAGCAACACCCCAACAGAAGTTCTAAAACCAAAAGCAAATCATTTGCTGTTTGTGGTTGTCAAACACTAAAACACAAGTGCCCATTAGGGAGCGGTAAGTGAGCAGTGAGCAAGCTCGAGTTGCAAGCCTGAGAAGAAATAATTTAGTTTCTCTTCTAGCTGTGTCTTTTACTTCAGCTTTCTTCAGCCGCATGTCCTGAACTTCCAGTATATATTGCTGCAGGATCTGTTTTCCAGGTTGCTTTACTGGCACCACACTAACAAAATCTTGCTATGATGTACTAAAAGATGTATTATTCCTCTTTTTAAATTGTGCCTAATTTTTCCTTTTGAAAAATTGAAGAACTGAAATCTGGAAAAAACAGCTTAAGAAACAAACAAACAAACAAAGATTATTACAAATAAAACAAGAACCAAATCATGGCAAGTTTATTTTAAAACACTGCAAAAACCCTAGTCTTAAGTATGACCTGTCTCAGGAATAATTTAATGTGGAGAAAGCAGTACAATATACGCTAAAATCTGCTAGGAAAGTAAAAGCATTGTTGTTGAAAACAGGATATTTCTTTATTTTTGAATGCCTTTAGCACTTTAAAATGAGGAAAGGAAGATGACCTCTCTATTTCACAGGGAACTTATGTTTGCTGTAGATAACTGTCCACCTAGATCTGTAAAAGTGCAGACTACGAACTCAGGGCATTTCCACCTTTTGGAAAAATAGTTTCTAAAAGAAAAGACAAGATAGAAACTCCTTTAACTGCAAGTAACAAAGTCCAACCATCTATGTTTGTAATACATTTATGATAAAATGAGAATGCCAGTGTAACTTTTTTTTACCCGACAAATGTGACCCCTTTCCCATTCACCCAAAGCATTGCTTAGGTCTGTGCCAAGGCCCTTCAAAACCAGCAGAAAGAGTCTCACCAGCTTCCTCAGGGCTTCACAAGAGTCTCCTCTGACTTTCTGCTGCCTTGCATCACTTTTCACTTACCAGGTGTTCAGTTTTCCCTTCCCTAAATCAGCAAGCAACTCATCTGAGTTATAAAACCAAAACTGATAAATAGTTCATGGGGAAAAAAAAATTGTAATTACTGTTTCCTCTAACAGCAATGATCTCTATATGCAAACTTGCCTGTCCTGTGCATTTTTCCCCACGCAGTTTAGTCCGATCTTTCTGCATAAATGCAGTTTCATAAGCAAATAAGGAGTATAACTATATTTAAACTAAAGATCATCCCGAAATATCAGTTTCTGCACATTGCTTTTTCAGCTGTCAGCCAGTTTAAGCATTCACACAAAAAAAGGAAAGCACATTTAAACTTATTAATTTACATTTAAACTTACTGTTACGTATACCTTTGTGGAACTTTAAACTTATTAATACTATTGTAGGACAAAAGAGAAGAGAGATGTGTGGATTCCTAAAATGCAGAATGTGAAAAACAAGACTGTGAAGGACCAAGGTGCATCCACCATTGTCATAGATCTTTCACCATGGTCTTCTCCTTGAGACCCCAGAGCATTGCCAAGATGTAAACTGCAGGCTCTGTCTTAACCTGCAGTAATGCTAGGACTGGAAGAGAAATGCTGTACAATGCCAGATTTTGTTCATTGTTCTTAAAAGTTATCATCTAAAGAAATGTCAGCTTCTTACTTGAAATAAGATCCCCTGCCCCAAATTTACCTTTAACGTTCAATACACTGAGTTCCTAGGCAAATTATTTATGTGTTAGTTTTGTGGGATTATACCCCTCTCCCCATGGGAAGAAACAGGAAACAGAAGACATAGCTTACAAAGTATTTTCAAATCTTGTTAGATGTATTTTGGTATGATCTTGCGATTTGTGTTTCCTGACAGGTAGCATAAACAATACACAAATTGTTTCAGGCTTATCTATGGTATAAAAATGATATATTATATGAAACATAGCCATAAAATCTACCAACCTCCAAGTCCTTTTCCTCAGTCACCGTTACTAATCCATTCAAAACAACTTTTCTAGTGATTCTGT
Organism: Egretta garzetta; assembly: GCF_000687185.1. NCBI lineage: Eukaryota > Metazoa > Chordata > Aves > Pelecaniformes > Ardeidae > Egretta > Egretta garzetta. The sequence continues at coordinate 2,986,157 of NW_009260774.1, forward strand.
TGTTTGCAGAAGCAACCGAGGTATTTTAATCCATATAGAAAAGGACAAATAAAAAAAGTTCATGTTTTCAAAAAGTGCAATCCAAAATAGTTCAGCACAAAGTGTAACCAGAAGTACAGGCATACACTCCAGGAGGTATAATGTTGTATTTGCTCAATCAAGTTGTGTGCACAAGAAAACCAAGCAAAACCAGACACAACCTCCAGTGCAAACAAAAGACATTTATATAGCTCAGTTGCTTAAATAACCACTTTCTATAGGATTGAATAGCAGGTGAATGAGTGATTCCACAAATATTAATTCAGCCCTAACATTTGAAGCCACCAAACACAAAGATGCAAACCAAGGGGTTGAGTTTAAACTGTCCCAAAAATCACAGCATGCTCATGAACTGACCTGCCAGCAGTGGCCTTAATGCATGAGGCTGCACTCTGGTCTGAAGGGTACAGTAAGTTCGCACCCCGAACACTGTATTTGACTGACGTACAGCTCTTGATGTCCAACAAATGAGTCAGCCAAGATCATTCACCACCCCAAAAACTTCCTCAAGTTTAATGATTGACTAAGTGCAAGGCAGAAATTAACTACAAGCCAGTTTACAATGTAGCTCTGTCTCAGCAGGAGCAAAAACTAAATTAACATGAAGCATATACGCTACTGAGACCCAGCTTTTCCAGAGAGTCGCTCTGAATTACTGCATTGCTAAGATACCAAAATGATTTTTAGTTGTCTTTATTTTGCAGAGTTGGGATCCAGATTTGGCAAAGACTGCAAAAGGTTGGGCGAAGAAATGCCTGTTTAAACATAATACATACCTCAAAGATCCAGGGAAGGCCCACCCCAAATTTACCACCGTTGGAGAAAACCTCTGGACTGGCACACATTCTGGTTTTACTGTGCAAAGAGCCATCACCTCTTGGTACAACGAGGTCAACGCCTACGATTATGCCACCAATAAGTGCAGAAAAGTATGCGGTCACTATACGCAGGTAGGCATTGCATTTCTCCATCTAAACCATGAACCAGCATTGCCATTTTGACACAGAAACTCTAGATCTCTGTTGGAGATGCAATGAATCGTTTTCCACGTGTTGTAGTCTTATTTTCTGTCTGTGTGCACGAGATATTCTTATGTCCCCATTTTAGGGAGGAAAAGAGTCACCGCATTTTTTTTTTTTTTAAATATGCCAGTTGTATTTTGTTTCCAGAAGGAAAGCAGGACAGCCGTCAAGCAGTCAGATTTAGCCAAGCAGTGGCCAAAAACCAGGCAACAGCAGTGGCTGTGGGCTGCAGCTCATGGTGGGACGATGCCCCAGCTCTGGCAGGCACGGCCTCTGCTTGGCACCACCAGCCATGCCAAGGGCTGGGGAAATACCGGCACGCAAAGAGATGTCTGCAGCTCTGCAAGCATCACGTGCGCATTTTTCCCAACCATGATTCCCAGCGAACTCACCACAGCTATGGGAGAGCAGGACGGCTTGCAACAGCAGATCTAGGGATTAGATTTTGACCTGAATTTATTCAATATTTTCTGTGGAGATACGCATATGCATTTAGGATTTGAAGGGATAAACTGAAGCTGCTGGGGTGTCTGAATGACACGCACAGGTTCTTGCTTGCAGAGAAGATATTTGGATGCAAGACCCATGAGAGGTGACAGCGTGTTGCTTTTTGACCTTGCTCACAAGGGCACGGCAAGAGCCAGCATCTGGAAGCTGTGGTGAAATGCACCTTACGTGGCACTGAGGCACAGAGCTCTTTACCATGTTGTTTGTAAAGCAGCAGCCCAGATGGTTGCATGGGGGAGAATGAGAAAATAAGATTATTCTCACTTGGAGTCAGCAGTGATAGTGACAGTACCTAGAAGCTGCATGTCTGCCCAGCTTTGGGAGGCATCCTTGGGTCTGCACCTTTGGGGAACCGCTCATTCCTCCTTCCCAGCTGCAGATAAGAGGAGTTTCCTCTGGGTACAGTTACTGCAGCTACCACAGCCACATCCCCAGCATGTGCCTCAGCTGGTGGCCACCTGGGACGGGGAGGGTTCTGCGATTCAGTCCTTCACCATCCTCGGGGATGCAGCTGTCTATGGCTGACGTTGGGAAAAGCCCCTGCTCTGCCGCTGGGCTGAGAGCACCCTCAGGAGCCCAAGCAGCGTGTCCTCTTCCCAGAGCTGGCACCAAACACCCACAAACAGAAAGGACAGAAACCTCCCCTTCAGGTTGGCAGAGGGGCGAGTGTGTTTCTTCAACTCCCATGCTGCCGGGATCTCTCCACCTCTCTCGCATAGTCAGGCATCACGGCTGTTGTACAGCCCTCAGGTACCACTGCGCCCTCGCCTCACCCCGGCTTCCGTCACGGGGCTTGTTTTTCCAGGACTGAAGCTTTTGGCTGCACTGTAATCTTTGAGCTGGATATAGGATGCTGTGTTGAACTGAACAGCTTGTAGCAGGCAGAGAACTGTTAGATGGTGTAATGCCCTTGCTTCAAGATTATCTTAGCCATGGCCATGATGCTAAAAGGCAGGACCACACCCTGGATGCGCTCCTTCGCCCTCTTGTGCTCCTCTTGTAACACCAGTGCCTCCTGGCAATTTGCCTACAGGTCCCCTCTGGATTTAGTACAGGGGCAATCACCCTCATAGGAGCTGTAGCAAAGCTAACAGATCGCCATGAAGCAAAGGAGACGAACTTCTCCTTTGCAAGAGAGGAAAACTACCTCTTACAGGCAGTTATTCTTTCTTTCAGTCATGTTAATAAACACCTGGTGAATTGTGCAAAAAAAGTCAGGCGTTTTTCAGAATACACCATAATTTCAAGATCCATCACCGCTGCTTTCCCCCATGAAGCCTGCCCAAAGAGTGCTCCTCAGCCAATTTGCTGTCATGAAACAGAGGAGGGCAGGTTCTTCTCCCTAACACTTCAGATGCTGAAGCAAAGCCTTTGTCACCGCTGTACCCATCTGTCTTTGCAGATTGTTTGGGCTACGAGCTACAAGGTTGGCTGTGCTGTCCATTTCTGTCCCAGCGTGGCGTACACCTCCATAACCAACGCAGCACACTTCATCTGCAACTACGGGCCAGCGTAAGGTTTTTCATGACTACTATTTCACAGGGTTTGGGGTCCTGCCCCTTCCCTCCCACTATGTGCAACTTCATTAGATCAGTCCATCCATTCATGTGTTTTGTGGGAGGAAATGGTCCCCAAAATAGAGAAGGAGGTACACCTCTGTCCAAACAGGTTTTTTTGGCTAGATGAGGGCTATGTATTCTAGCCAAAAAGCGGTGGCATTGGTAGAAAGGGTAAAATTTAAGATACTGAAATGAAAATACTAAAGCGATCATTTGGAAACTAATGCCTTGCTCCCGAGTGCCAAGGCAGGCCCAGATGGTCACCAGGGTGCAAGCCCAGTCTAAAAATATTTACATGTGCCTGCAGAATTAAGTCTTTAGGTCAACGGTTTGGATAAATATTAAAGTGAGCAATGCTTGCAGCTGCAGTCTTAGTCTCATGCTAAAGCATGAGAGTTTGGAGCTGAGGGCTGCTCATGACACTGGGGCTCCTCATGGCAAGAGTTTATCTGGAGGTCCTTCATATGCTTTGTCACTAGGATACTTGTTGCATCTAGGATGGATGGGTTTTTACCCTTTTCCAGCTACTTAATGCCACTACATTCTACATACAGCTTTAAAAGCTTCACATGCCATGCCAGCCCATGAACCCGAGCGAGTTTGGCATTCCTTTTGTCCATGCTTCATCCTTGAAGAATGTGTACCCTTGACCAGATACCTTGAAACGACACCGTTGCTGCTGTGCCAAAGCAACAAAACCACTCTCCCCAGAAGCCCCACACTGAAACGGGCAGAAGGACCATTTCCTCTGCCGGATCTCAAGCCAAAAGCCACTGATCACCCAGGGCAGCCTCTCCTTTCCCTTCTCAGCACTTGTCATGCACCCGACCATGCTGGATGGTGCAGAAACCCTGTGCACAGGCAAGCAGCCTCCAGCGCTTCTGGGAGGTGCTCTCTGTCCCTCAAGCCTCATGCCCATATCTCCCAAAAACATGAGCCAAGCCTTCCTCTTGCTGCCCCTTAGCCAACACCTGTGTCATACAGAGGGCCAAAATGATGCTGCATTGCTTGCCCTTGTGTTGGCAGGGACCCCATGGGGAACAGGAGGGGTGCCCTCAACAGCACCCAGCAGAGCAGGCAGGGTGCTCTCTGGGGAGGCAAGGGGGTCTAGGGAGGGCTTTAAAGCTGGATGCTTCCCTGCTGGGTGAGGACACTGCAAACGGGCCGCTGAGTAGTAAGAAATGGGGTAATGCCACAGCCGGCTGTTGCTTTTGACTAGCAACAACTAAGTTCTTTATTTATCTAATCTTTAATTGTTTTCAACTCTGCCAAGGGCCAAAGCAAGACGCATGCACAATTTCAATTCCTAAGGTGAATATACCCCAAAGGATTTTCTCCTGCTTACACCAAGCAATGAAAGCCTCACCTTGCTGCAAGTAATGAGATTTTTACCACAAAGTTTAGCGCCGCTGAGATTGCACGCATCTAAAATCCCTCTCAGTGTGGTTATGGGCAGTTTGAGGCATGCTGTAAATCACGCTTTGGCCATGCTCTGAAGCAGAAGCACCAAGCTGTGTTTGGTGCAGCATCAGAGGTGGGCAGGTATTAGCGACCGAAGAGCCAAAAGCCCGGGCGGTTTGAGAGCAGCGTTACTTTCCTTTGCAGTGGGAATTACCCATGGCGCCCGTACAAGACGGGAGCGGCGTGCAGTGACTGCAACGGCGAGCAGTGTGCCAACCATCTGTGTCGTAAGTGGAAGACAACCTGCCCTCCTCCCCAAGCACA
>NW_009260774.1:2991351-2994192 GCF_000687185.1 Egretta garzetta
CAGGCAGAGCGCTCTCCTGTTCCTAAATATAGTCTGGAAAACCGCAGTCAGAAGCCAAGTGAGCAGTGATGCACGAAGAGAGGGGAGGAGGGCGGAAAGAGCCTGTTTTCTACCCTGGGAAGTGATGGGATGGGATCTGCTCTTCATGTGCTGGAGGATATGATACAGGAGATGTAGTGGCTGCAGTTTAAGGTGCTACAACCCCTGTCAGAAGTTACTGCTTGATGAAACGGGAAGCACAGAAGGGGATACACATCCCCTCCCGGGAGCTCACGGTTATTACCTGGTGCGTGAGCTGCAGCTTGAGCCGGTGCGGGTCCAAGCAAGCCTTGCCCCCACTGCCAAAGCTGCTCGCTCCACTGAACATCAGCTTTCCTGAACCCTCTGAGCTCCACTGAACCCTCTGCTTTTCCCTAAGCTCTGGGAGGGAGCCAGGCCAATGTGCACAGGCAGGGACGTGGTGCTCTGCCTGAGCCCCTGGCGGCCCGCCCCATTCACCTGCCCTTGGCTTTGCAATGGCCGGATGGAGGCAGGTGGAGAGGAGACCTTCTGCAGCTCCTGTAAGGACACGGCACTGTGCTGTGGACATCTGCCTGGGGGGAGCCAAGGGTACGGTCACACTTTTCCCCAGTGCCCAACCCCGGTGAACTAGTGGAGCGGGAGGGTGGCATTAAACCACCAGCACTGCAGGACGGAGAGGGAGTCCCCCACTCACACTAGTTACGGGCTGAGGATCTTAAACCCAAAGTGATCTTCCCACCTGGGAGAGCGAGTCCTCTCTGTGCCAGTCACTAGTGGGGGGAGAAGTCACCACAGTGTGATCAAGTGCTCCCCAGCAATGCCCCAAGAGTCGCTGGAGGGCTCTCCCGAAGTCAGCGGGTCTTTGCTTCTTCCTGGAAAGAAACGCAGCTCCTGTAGCTGCATTTGTGAGCGCATCGCGAGGCTCACGCTTCGTTCCCTTTTGGTTAAGACTCAAATTGTTTATAAAGTGCAAGTTTGCTGATGTTCACTTCTTTTCTCTCTCCAGAAAATGCAGAGCGTGACAAAGTCATTAGTAAGTACCACCAGAATTTACTGCTTCCATCTGTTGCCCTTGGTGCAGTTATACTTGAAAACAAGTAACTTGTTTTGTTCATAGGTGATTCCAGATGGCATCCAGACTGGGACAGACCTGCATGTGACGAGTACTGCATCGCCGTTATTGCTTTAAGGCCGTTACTCCTTATACTGACAATTCTGGCCACCTGGCTCCTGCCAAAATACTGGTCTATAGCACCCTCCAGGGAGTGACACACACGTGGAAGACCAAGAGAGCGCTTAGGTTAACCCATCCCTTCCCTGCACATACGTTACTGGCAGCACGAAGATTGGTAGAGACATTGTTTGCATCCACAGGTGATTTACAAGTACAGAAATACCATCTTCCTTGCAGGCAGCAGCTAGGAGAGCCGACAAGCAGCTCACTCATTGCTCAGAACCAGTAACTGTTTTTAAATTACCCATGTATTTTTTCAAAGCAGAATGGAGTGAGCAGGATCTGGCGGGTAAGGGAGCACCCAGCCCCAGCCCCAGCCAGAGCACAAACCTCCCTCGTTCCTGCTGCACCTCAGACAATCCTCCACCAAGATGCAGAATAGCCTGGAGAGGTTTTTCATTTAAATGTTTTTCTAATAATTTTTGGACCCATGTGAGCTCTGGCATTTGCATCCCAGGGCAGGCAGTGCACTTCCAAGTCTCACAGTGCACGCTGTGCACTTGTCTTTGCTTCAAATTTGTTTTTAAATACGCATCGTCTGTGCCAAGACATAGTTTCACCTCTGTTTACACATGACTATGTATCACTGCAATCTCTCCTGGTTTTTTTTTTTCTTTTATTCTGAGCACAGGGGGGTTGAGTGCCATTTCAAACAATAAATCATTATTTCCTGCTTCCCGTATCTGGCAATCATGTATCTGCAACACCTGTACCTATGAGGAAGCGGGTTTAGATGCCTCTGTACCGTGCCCCTCTGCAGGTCGCAGACACACAATGCTGTAAAGGAGAAGTGTGTGCCCCTCGCCACTTCGTTTCTGCAGTCCTGCCTCTTGCAGTACCTGTCAGTGTTTCTGCATACCCACTCCCGACCCCACTGCTGGGGTGGTTCTTAACTGAAAACACTGGAACTGGGACCCAGAGTTTCTCACGTTACTCTTCCAGGCAGTTAACTGCTTTGTACTGGAATCATCTCAGCATCACAGCATTCCCTGAATAAGTAATTTTTGAAAACACAAATATGGCTGGGGACAAAATTCCGAATGTTGCCCTTGATACGTCTTTGCCCTTTATATATACACCAGGGCCTCTGTTACCAAGACATCACACTCACAGACAGGAGATGAGCAGTTTCTTTTCCACACTCCAGTAACCAGGGTCCCAGTACCCATGCTGTTCTACTCATGAGAGAGCCAAGCTCAGTTCTGTCTTCCAAACCAGGCAGATTAGGGTGTTTAAAAAAAATAAAACCCCCCATTGCAAAAGCAAGGCCACGGGTCTGTCTGTTTAGAAGAGCAGCTATTTTCCTCCTCACTTGTCTTTTGCCACTCTCTTTTGTGCAAGACTCGTGCCTCAAGCTTCATGTACTACAAAGTCCCATCTGAAAATGGGATGGGAAGCGGCACGCAGGCAGCAGGACTTACTCTGTGTACGCTCTCTTGGGCAGAGCTCCCACACCAGCACGGAGCCCAGCACAGTGTCTGCCCCGCTGAAGCCACATGCAGTTAAATCCTCCTTCTACAGAGAGAAATGCAGGAGAAGGAAGAGCATATGCTGCTGTGTCCAGGGAACAAAAATGAGCTCAGCAG
>NW_009260774.1:2994205-3002235 GCF_000687185.1 Egretta garzetta
CTTCCCTGCTAAGTTTAATCTCTGCTTGGTCTCCAGGAGAGTAAACAGCATGAACACAGAGCCCTTAAAGTTCACAACATTCACAGCACTGTCATTTAACTATATACTTCAGCAGCTCTAAGGAAATGCCACAGAAAAAGCTTTGTTAAAAACCCTGTAAATCACTGGGGCTTAAGGAAAAACACCCCGAAACTTTACAGCATGGTATCTTTCAAGGAAAAAAGCCTGAAAAAGTCAAAGCTAAACAGGTATTGTATCTCATTTTAAGGACATCCAAAAATCCAGATATTTAACTCCTGACGATCAAACTGCTTTGAGTTGTCCACATTTATCTTATGGCATATGCCCATGAATTCCATATGATAAACGCAAAACACTGAAATATAAATACAGCCTTTGGGTACTTTCTTGCAAGTCTGTAAACTCTAAAATCAGTTTAAGGAGACAGTCTGCAATAGTTCAAGCTGTTCTGAAAATACCGAAAGACCTTTTTCACCCTTCCAAATCCACTTTGTTTTCTGTTCTTTACTTTTTACACAAGTGTTAGAACTGTATAGCCGTGCTCTCTGAGAAAACGGGTGCAAAAAGCACCAACAGTGAGCGCCCACGCAGCCAGTTACCATTCAGATATGGACTCTAGGCAGTCAAATCCTTTGGTTTACCTTGCCTACAGGAATACGAGTAAGCTTTCTTGATTTTCCAGTTTAAGTAAGTAAATGTCCAACCAACAATCCTTGAGACCTGTCAACCGTAACAACTGAAAAAGATTAAACACAACGCGAAGCCTTTTTACTCCATTACAACAGGAGGACAAGACTCCCTCAAGTCTGTTAAGAGTTTTACTATGGAAAGGGATTTGATGCAAAAGCTACACAGATGCCTCAGCTGTGGGTTCTAAATTAAAAAAGCACAATGGAAGTATATATAATTTAAGGTCAAGCTGCCACCAAGCTGAGCTATGTTTTCCCGTACTGCAACTCAGGCTACCAGGCAGTTAACTGATGCAGCTGGAAAACACTTTTTCATAGGGTGCTTTCAGCTAGATCAGGTTCCTGAAGTGAAAAGCCAGCCTGCAAGACCAGGGCAGGGCAACCAGCCCAGCACTTGTTTTTAATTTTTTAAACAACAAACAGGGGAACACCTGTGCCAGTCCTCTGCGGTGGAAGGGACCTCATCCAGTTGAGACTAGAATCAAGGACTCTCCCATCCCTAACACACTCATGCTCTTTCCAAAAATAGGCTCCTCCTCACTGGCTTCTAGCTCTGCTGACGCTTCCACTGAAGCGCTCATCCGTGGGATCACGCGGTGAGAACAGACATCTAAACTCATGTACTGCAGCGCCTCCTGTTGAAGTAAGTCCTTTCACTATATGAGAGGTCTGAACTACCTGACTGGTACGGAACTCAGGTCACCCCTGTACACTGCTGAACACCAGCTGGTGTTTCTAAAAAGCTTTTCATAGTGCTGGCATCGCTAAACCCATCAGGTCACTGCAGTTTCCGAGATGGGTGTTTGTGACTTACTATCATATTCTCAGTGAAGTATCTGTTGAAGCAGTATTTTCCTGATTGATTTCACAAGTAATTAAACCGCTGTTTATGAACAATGCAGTCCCGAAAAGGATTGAGAGTGTTTTTTCCTTAACAATTAAGTGCCAAGAAGTGATCACGGAACTGAAAGGCACGCTAAGGTTAGTGTTGTCCCCTGCCCTGAAGGGCAAGCATCTTAGCTATTTTGCAACGCACACGTACTTGGCTATATAACCACATATATACTATACTCTTATACACGCAAAAAAGGAAGTGGCTGTGTCTTCACTTACTAGTTTCAAATAAAAAGTCACTAACCTAAAAGCAGCAAGTCGCAGTGTTCTACCACAATAATTTCCACCGCACATGCAGGTGATCAAAACTCCAAAACCTGGCAAAACCATTCCAAAACAATCATGAAATCGGTGTGGCTCTACCACCTCCTAATCATTACATTTGGTCCTTTAATCTCAGATGTACAAAATAAGCAACATCTGCTCTTCAGTGAACTTTATTTCGTCACAATTTGCAGGACGCTAAAAACCTCTAGACTTCCTTTAAAAAAGGGGGAAGGGCCTCAAAAAAGAAAAAAAAAGAGGAATACAGTTTCTTAGACTTTCCTGCAAGCAAGAAATACATTAATAATATATTTAAAGAAAGGTAACAAGACTTTATGCTTTCCCTGCAGCACATTCCAGGTGGAAAGACACTTGGTTTGAACCACATTCTGCCTAACAAGCTCTAGGACAATGCTAATAAATGTCAATTTATTAATGGCATTCAATTAAGATTATTGTTTCTTTAATTGTCACATGAAGTGTGAGCTTGTTTCCTGGAAAACAACACGTAAGTTGTGCAGTAGATAACTAACTAAAGGATTTAAGAACAATGTATTAAAATAGTTTATTAACGCCAAAACGAGACATGCAAAAATTACCAGCTTTTACAGAAACAAAAGCATAATATAGTAGTAAGTCTTGCCCGTTTTGCAAAAGTTATCACCGTAACTGAGGCTGCATATAGTCTGGTGGTCTTTCACAAAAAAATTACCTTGAACTCCCACTGAGTTCTCTGACCCTAATGTTTAACATCCTGCATTAAAATCCTAAATGTTTCTATTACGAAACCTTCCCTTTAGGCAGATGGACATTGTCCAAATACACTCTCTTACCTTCTCAAACAACACAGCAGCACAGATTTTCTTCACCAACCCTGGCAATTTTGCACAGCTGCTTCAGGTCCACTAATTAAAGTGTACTTATGAAAAGAGAATGAACTTTCTACCTAGTCTTTTCTTGTCCATATTACACTGACAGCAAGAAGTCTCCAATCTTCCAAGTGTGAAAATGTCCATTAACATAGGAAAAAAGTGAGCATCTCAACTGGTGAATTACTTCTTTTTCTTTTTTTTCTTTTCATCTGCTGCCATTTTTAACTTGACTTCTTCCACAGGAAGTGCTCCTAATTTCTTCTTCTTTGCATTCTTTACCTTCTCCTTGATGGCTTCAATATCAATTTTTTTCTCAGTAGAAGCTACGTAGTAAAAAACACACAGATAACAAACATGAATTTTACTTTTTCTAAGTTTTAACAGTCTACAAGATGATTTCATATGTAAACACAGTAAGCTGCATCCTGTGGCACTGGTTAGGACCAATTTTATGTTTATTAATGATTTTATAAACTATTCTAATCGGTTTTTTTTTTAAACTAGTAATATCCACAAACCTCTTTCAGCAGAATTCAAAAGAGAACAGTCATATAAAAATCCTATACAACTGCATTTAAACACAGATACCAGACACTGCACACACACAAACTATTATCACCCACTTCCCTCAGACCACAGATGTACTCCTCCGGAATGAATACATACACACCCTCTTGGACATAGGCCTATTGGCTTGGCTGGTCTCACATAAGAGAAGAAATTAATTATTGAGTTCTTATACCTGGAGAAGCTTTCACGGGATTTTGTCTTTCTGCATGTAACTAAGGTGGTAAGATCCCAAACAGGCCTGTCTCATCCTTACACTCTCTCCCTGGCCATCCGTTAACAACTGCTGTTGGAAACAGGGACTGTTTGCGGGCTGAGGGGATCTGATACAGATCTTTGATTTGATCCCTGAACAAAGACCTTTATAAGAGACTCCTACAGGGAGTGCCAGAATACTTAAATAACACTTAATGCTGAGCAATTTGAATAACCTACTCTTATGTTCATCTAGGTGATGGTATTTTCTCTTTTGGGCACGAGTCATGAGTTTGAATCAAACTCTTCTATCTCACAGTTAATTCCTACATCTCACAGTGGGTACCAGCTGTCCTTCTTGGATCTCGGTTCTTCTCTACAAACAAACTATTGCTGTCATTTATTCTTGGAAGACTGAAGGATTTCAGGTCAAAACACAAAGCAGCTAGAAAAGCACAGTATTTAAGATACAGTACAGTCAATAGCAGGATTATTATAAATTTACTGCCATCACAAAAAAGTACTGTATCAATGCTGCAGGACACATGCTTTTTGAGAAACATGAACTCTGCAATATATAGTGTAATAGTATGTAGGTAGTATACCTAACACAAAACATACATAGTTTATCTAATACAATGAACGAACACGTAGTATAATCAATGAATCCAAGAAAACAGAAGACTTGTTTCTCTAGTGCATAAAAAACAAATCGTCTGAGAAAACAAGTTCTTACTCTGCATATAGCGTGGTTTCACTTCAACTTTCAAAACAGCTCTTTACCCTATCTTATACCAATACTTACTTGTGGCATAAGTTTCCAAGTATTGCTCTGAAGCTTCTTCTTTCTTAACAGAAAGGTCATTTGAGTGCAAAAGTTATGGCAGCTTCACTACAAGACTGAAAGCCAAAAACTGATGTAGCCAGAACAACCAATAGAGATGGCTGTCTTAGTATCTCCATCAGGAAATCATTCTACAGAGGACTGTCATTTTATAGGTACAGAATTAGGGGCTGCATGATCTTTCTACTGTCCCTGGCAACTCCAGGCATGGATTTAGCCATCAGGATTTTTTTGCATGAACTTTCTTATTTCCTACAGCCATACCTTTGCAAAATCAGTCTGCCTAGGAATCAACAGCAAAAGGTTTTAGAACAGGAAAAAATAAATGCTTACCTTTCTTTGTTTTCACAACTGGCTTTTCCTTTGGTGGGATAAAAGCTTTATTTCTTTCTTCTTGTCTTTTCTTGATTGCATCTGCTTGCTTTGCCTACAGTTACCAATAAAAAGGTCAAGTATCAGTAGAGCAGTGCAAAAGGGACAAAAAAAAAATCCAAGGCAGCAGTCAAATGCTTTTTAACTGAACAGGGGGTTAGAACAATTTTACCTTTATTTCTTCCACTCGCTTTCGTTTCTTCTGCCTGTCTTTCAAGAAGTATTCACCACTTGCCAATTCTTTATCAATCTGCGTAAGACAAGTACCGAGAAGTTTTAGGTAATTATGCAGCATAAGCCAGACGTATAGCATCAAGAAATCAGAACTTGACAGAAAACACCTCCCAAATTCTTGGGAGAAGAACAAGATTTCAAGTCATGCTGTATTCCTGCACAACCAAATAAAGTTTTGGCTGACCTGGCTTTCTGGCTGCGGAGGTGGGAACGGCGTGTACTCCTTCTTAGTATTTTTCTTCTTTGGCTCCTTGCGTTTTTTCAAGTTCTTCCGCTTGAACTTAGGCAAAAATCTTTCCCAACTTTGTGACCTCAATTCAGGATCTTTTGATAGTTCCCTTTTGATCATCAAAGTCTTCAGCAGATTTAGAACGTCACAAAGAAGTTATTAAAGAAATAGTATTACAGCAGTAGCCAAGAGCTCCAAATTATAAGTTTCACTAAACTTTCTTACAGTGAATATGCTATATCCAAACCTTCCATCTCTCACTTCAGTAAGAGCAGAGGGGCTTAATTACAAACAGCAGAATCAGAAAGATAGATATGTCTCAAAACGGGGACAGAATGCACTGGAGAAGGCGCCTCAGTTTAAATGAGCAAGTACCAAGCAAACAATTGAAGAGAGGAAAGTTTATGCACACTGTTCCTTTGATGTTTTCTCAGATACTGGTAATGAATTATGGAATTACATCCTGATAAAATAGAGGTTATCAAAGTCAGGGTTTTTTTAAAGCACCACAATACAGAAATAGATTACCACACAGAGACATGTAAATTATTGACATACAACTCTCCGAGAAGAAACGGCACTTTCTTGTAAATAAAGATGCACAGTGGACCATGCTAACCTTAATGTTATATATGGGATGTATATTCTTCATTGTGTCCAGAACAACTTTTCTAACCTGTGTTTAATAAAAAAAAAAAAAAAAAACCACCAAAAACTCAGCAAGTATTTCATATTCTAATCAATTAAAATACCAGGTATATTACTATGCTTCCTCTCCCCGCCCTGGCCCCCAGAAGTAGGTATACTTAAAAACCTAACAAACATGGCTAAGTGGAAGGCACAGCACTTCAGAAATATCAAGAACACTGCCACGTTTCTAATACACTCCAGCATGCCCCACAATCATTCATATTTTCATGTTACTGTGGATTGTATGGTGTCATGAGAAACTCCTGCTTTTGACAAGCATTCTTCTCCTACATAGTTACTAAAAATATATTAGATGTTCCTTAGAAGGTTATATATCATTAACTCTGCAGTATTCTCACTCTTACACCTCTTCTCTGAAATAACAAAAATTCTTGCTAAAAAAACCCAACAGTATTTCACAAATACCTTTTTACTTCAAAGACAGAAAGATCTCAAAGTCTACACAAAAATCAGCAGCTAAGACACTAAGACTATGGACATTCATGTGAATGTAGCTTACTAACACACAGCTGAAAAGTCCATGAGATACTCCTGACGTTGCCAGATTTTGCCTCTTGTCTGCTCTCTAGCTGAGTACAGAAGTACACTACACAAACCATTCATCTGCCTCCCCTTACCTCTTTTAGCCCACTAAAAGGTCCAAGAGCTGAAACAGTGTTGCCTTGCACCATAATATAACAGTTTGTTAACAGTTCCAGGGCCTACACAAAAAAAAAAAAAAAAAGAAATTAAGTGTAAACTGAAGACTTGACAGAACTTTGGGTCTAAGAATTTTCTGGTTACTACACCTATGGGAATACCTTCAGAGTAGATCCTTTGGGCCCAAGAAGCCGTCCTCTTCTTTTTATAAAAGTGTCTCTCTTCCTCACCAGAGAGCCTATTTTAATGATGTCGCAGGCAACATCATCCTGAAGGATACGAACTGCCTAAAGAGAAAAGCAGCAGGCAAATGTAATATTCAGAAGAGTCAAGAAAATACTGCAGTTTATTCTTCTCACTTCGATTTTGGATAGAGTTACTTCAAAAAAGTATTTTATTTACTTGATTCACTTGAAAATCCCACCTTTTTAAAACGTATTATTTCACAAGTATTATGACAGAACTTGATACAAACTTCCAGGATTTAATGCAGACCTGTTCAAATGGAACACTTCTTGCCAGAAGTTTTATTAAATCTCTAGCCCTGATGATTGCATACGGATCAAAAGTCTTCTTAGTTGTAGTGACAGTCATGCTTCCTTCAATTAGATCCAGCGTTGCATTCACATACTGCAACATTTAAAAAGAAACTGTGATTCAATCTCTAAATAAGAGCCTCAGAACTGATCTTTGGCAGTAAGAAGGTTATTAACAGAATGCTACATACTGAATGCAGATCCAGTTTCCAAATTTCCTAAAGTGACTTCCAGCTTAAGGAAATTCACACACAAAAAAGACTCAATAGATGCATCACAAGGCCCAGAATGTCACCTCCCTTGAATGCAGGAGCAACAAAGTTGTCAGCATCTGGATGAGGAGATGCTTGCTGCTGCAGAACTTTGCTGACACCATCTGTAAAGAACTGCAAGTCTGGCTACGCAGACCTTCACCAAATTCAATGCAATAAAAAAATGATGCTACCAATACTAAATGCAAGCACAGTAGAAACATATATACAAATATGCTATAAGAAAAGCAAGTTGCAGTATTTTTAAAAGCTTCACTATCATCTGTATCTCCCAAAAGATAAAACATAGTATCACAGACAGGAAGCACACATACATGTTCACCCAAGGCTTTCTGGACGAGCGGCCAGCACTCTTTCAAGTACGCTTCTCTGTACTTTGGGAATAATGTCGCAAAACTGCTTTCTTCCAGCAGCCCTTTGGGATTATCTTCTCTTGTGAAGGCTGGCTCTTTCCATCCATCTGGCACAGTGAGAAGCTCAGATTCATCAACTGTCATGGGTATTAAAAAAGAAAAAAAAAAAAAAGGTTGTTTTTTCCTCCTCTTTCATCAGTGACTATTACTTCTCCTCCCCGTTTACAAAAGACACAATAACTGAAAGCACGGACACAAAACTTCGTTTAAGGCTCTGTTGAATGCGGTTTTGCATTAAATAAGTTACTGGTTTAAGCTTTTTTTTGGGGGCGGGGGGG
>NW_009260774.1:3003002-3005148 GCF_000687185.1 Egretta garzetta
CAGGGTGGCTCTGCAGCCCCTTTTGGACTCGGGGCCTCTGCTCCGGTTACAGGCACGGGCTCTAAGAAATTAACACCACAGCTGAGGCAAGAGGCACGTACCAAGTGTCCTCTTTCCTTCCTCCTCTTTCCTCTGAAACATCTTCTCCAGCCGCGCTCTTCAGCTGTGAATTTTCTATTGCTATTATGCAACGCAGAGGAAAAAAGAACCGGCATCATCAAAATGTAAACGGGGCCTCTGCTCCGGTTACAGGCACGGGCTCTAAGAAATTAACACCACAGCTGAGGCAAGAGGCACGTACCAAGTGTCCTCTTTCCTTCCTCCTCTTTCCTCTGAAACATCTTCTCCAGCCGCGCTCTTCAGCTGTGAATTTTCTATTGCTATTATGCAACGCAGAGGAAAAAAGAACCGGCATCATCAAAATGTAAACTGAAGTACATAGATAAATATTTGAAGTACTTCAGTGCTCGCAACTAGAGAAAACATGTTCCCGGTGAGACCTAATTAGTCAGTTGAATAACGTAATTTAAGGTTCTCTGGGGGATGCTTTGCATCCTCCCTCCCCCTTCCTGTACCTGTAACTGAGCATTGAAAAGGAAGAACACGCCTCCTTCCCTCTCTTTTATGGAGACCATTAAAAGCCAATGGGCTGAAGAACTGGAAGAGACATTTTAAGAGCACAAACACCTGCATCTCTGAGGCACAACAGCGCTGTCCTCTGCAGGTGTTCGTCAGACCTGTTCATAAAAGCCTACACTCTGGGGTGTTTAATTACTGCCATGGCAAGGAAGATATTACTATCATCTGATCTACACATAAATAAAGTATTCCAAAATCAGTTTTGACCCCCAAAAACTGTTCTTTGAAGCCGACTACTGTCTTTCCCGGCCTGTTCCATCTCCCAGCCCTCCACCAGACTCATTTCCCACAACAAACAGGACAACGAGATCCCTTCTGCCTGCAAGCTCATTGTGGAGTTGGTGCATGTTTTCAGCCGTTTATTTTGATTCCTGTCTGCCCACATCCTTCGAACAGGGAGGCTGCTGCGGGAGTGCTCAGGGGCCTGCCAAGGAGGGAGTGTCCCTTCGCGGGGCTGTGAGGGGCTTGGTGGGGCACGCCGCCTCTGCTCCCAAACGGCGCATCGAGTATTCACCTTCTGCACTGAGGATAAATGGGGGGGGAGGGGGGGGAAGCGGGAAGGGGAACCCGCCGGGCCCCACATCAGAGGGGTGCTGGTGAGCCCCTCCTGCCCCTTGGGGTGGTTGGTTATCCACCCCCGACCCCGCTAGATGGCGGTGACCGATGCGAAGTGGAGCGTCCCAAAGGCAGCTGCCGGCCGCCCTGCGGTTTCTGCTTGAGAGAGGAGATGGGGAGAGATGGAGGCGGTGGGGAACCTGCTCTCCCCCGCCCGATCAACCCTGCCTTGCATGGAGGGGCCGGGGTCCTGCTCCCGCCTCGCCTGGCACGGGGTTTTGGATGTCCTGTGCCATTGACAGAAAGGTGCAGTGCCCCTGAGCGAGCACAGGGAGGCAAATTGGCTTCCCTCAGCTCTTAGGCACAGAAATCTCCTGGGGCTGATGACTGGGTTGGCATCCCTCTGCGCTGCGCAGCCTGGGAGTACTGGGCAAGGGTCCAGCCCAGGTGTAGACACCAGGTAGATGCAAGGGCAGGGCTCGGGGGGTCCCGGGGAGGCATCTCTCCTCGGGGAGGTAGCCCATGACATGCACAGCATGCGGTCTTGCCTGAAAACTGGCGAAGTGCAGCAAAGCAGATTTGGAAAGAGTTTGAGGGAGGATAATTAGGTAGGTTCAGCACTTGTTTATATCTGACACATAGGATGCAACACACCAAAAAATCACAGGAGTGGGTTGTGAACAAATATAACAAAACAATGAATGTTCAGGCCATGGAGTGGCGAAGGTGAATGACAGGCTGCAGTGAGGGAGAGCAGGGAGCCCAAGGGAGAGGTGCAGAGGGGGAGGCGGCATGGCCAAGGCAGTGGGTCAGGCAGAGGATCTTTGTGGCAGCGCACTCAGGGTATGAGCAATTTTGAAGGTCAGAGGAAAGGTGAGATACACCCTTTCCTCCAGCCTGCAGACCCCTCGGGCAGTGTACCTGCTCTGTGCATACATCTCGCACCTCTGCA
>NW_009260774.1:3005203-3015840 GCF_000687185.1 Egretta garzetta
AAAAAAGCCTCTGTGCAGAGGAAGGAGAAGGGTGCATGGCGCATGGTGTAAAGGGGCAAGGGACTGGGGCCTTGTGGCACTCAGCTTCTCTGATTCAAAGGATGGACAACCCTCCCTGGTGCAGCGCTGCACTGAAGCATGTTACTGCCCCACTGAGATAGGTTTGCTAAAAATAATAGAAAACAGAGGCAGTCGTGCTAACAGGGTTGGAAGCTGTGATTCAGGAAGGTCCTTCATGTCCCCTCTTGTCTGATTCTTTGAAGGAGACAATAATTTCTCATCTTTCCTCTTACTTCAGGATCTGTGGTCTGGTCGGATACGGGGAAGCCACTTCCCTAATTCCTGGTAGGGACAGGATGCTCCCACAGACCCACTCTGCTCCTCCAGGCAGCCTTCTCAGGCTCCAGACAGCAGCATGTTTATATCATTTTTATTAGTCACCGCTCAAATGCAATAACCAGCCACCGTGCGTCTGGGTTAGGAGGGTGAGGACAGCTAGCTGGGGGGATAGTGGCTTAGTGGCTGCTGGGGGGACGGGGGACTGAAGGCTGCTGCCCAGGTGACTCCATCTGGGCTGTGCTGAGGCACGGGTGCTGCAGCCCTTCAGGAGCGGAGTCCCCAAATGCTGGCTTGGCAGCTGAGCTCCCAGGCAGAAGGGGCAGCGTGAGTGCCAGCGTGGTGGTGGGGCACAGCTGCCCCATGGCCAGTGGGATGCAGTGCCACTGCGATTGCCTGCCCTCAGCCACCCCGGCCCCCAGGGTCTGCAGACCCTCCCTGTTCTGCCAGCACCAAGGGGCAATGTGTTTTCTGAAAGCAACTTTTGCTGGCAGCACATACCATGTTCATTGTTATAGCAGCCCGGAATGGAATGGAGAAACCGAGGTGTGAAGGGCTCCTTTGAAGATCTTTGCCTGAATAATACAGATCCCAGCCTAGCAAGACCCCTATGCCTGCTGAATGCATTGCTGGGCTCCCGGGGGGACCTGGATCAGCTCTGAGGGTGTGTATATGTGCAAGCGGTTTTTCCTCTTAAAAACAAAGCAGAGGAATGAAACAGCACAGCCTCCCTCACATGTGTTTCAGGCTATATGATAAAAAGGGCAGAGCATTGCTGTTAGAATGAAGGTGCCTCTTTATTATGCAGCAAAGTAATTATTTCCCAGCCAGTAGATAGGACTCCAGCCACTTGGCACTTTCTTACGTGCCATTTTCCAATCCAAAAGAGCAACTTGGGATTTTGTGATAATTCAAGCAATCAGATGAGCTCATGCACATGGCATTCATTCACTAGAAACGCCACACAGATCCCGTTCAGTCTCAGCACTCGTAAATACATGTGACACTTTTATCTATTTATAAACTTTTAACAGCAGGTTATGATTGTTATGCAAGCCATTTTCCAGGGATTAATAAGCAGCTTGTGTTGATGGCAGCAAGAAGGGCCATTAACTGCTCTGGGACAGTCATTAATCTGTAGTAAATGCTCAGCATCTGGATCATTTCTGCGTAATTAAATAATCAATACTGCCTTTTGATTCAAATAACTGGAGAATTGTATTTCAAATTTATCTTGGCTTGGGGTGTTCTTAATTCTTTTAGTTTACAACAGGGCAGGAAAGAGGCATATGGGCAAGTGAGGGCTTCTCTTTGTGTGACTGGCTCTTATCAGCTATTTCCCATAAAACGTCTCAAGGGATCAAAATATAGTTCAAAATGCCCACCAAAACCATTAATTGGACTGGATGGAGAAAAAAAAAATCACAAATTTGCTGTCCTTTTCCTTGTTAATATAGAGATCTTTCATTATTGGAACAAAAGTACATCTCTGAGTGACCTGACACTGGGAGGTAGCCTGCCAGGTTTAAAATAATCAAACAGAAACTCCCCCCTGGCCAGCCACCTCCATAAAAGTCCCTTTTGATTGATTCCTCATCTGGCTAATGTGACCTCTCTGCCCTCAGGCAGATGGGGTTGTGGCCTTCATTTCTTTTTCTCCTCTCCCTCTCCCTCTCCCTCTCCCTCTCCCTTTCTCTCTCTGGGTAGTGGTACAAGTCAATTCTCTGGTTTTGTTTTGTTCTTGTCTTTGCTGTCGAATCCAGTGATCTGCAGAGATGCTGACAGATGAAGGTAATGGGGCCCATCGCAAACCCCACACTGCAGTGATGCTGCTGCCTTCTCCGTGGAGAGCTGGGGAAATGCCCAAGCAGGCAGAATTTGTCATAGGTGAAAGCGGGTAAGTGGGAGTCAAAAACATGAATTTCAAAAGAAAGGAAGAGACTTACTGTATCGTCACAGGATCATATGCTAATTCCCATCCTTTTGAGCTGTCTTTTCACCAGATAACAAATCTGCATCTTACCACAAGGACACGATGGATGAATAACAACTCACCTTCACTGTTAGTGGGGTTAAAACCTAGGAAAAAAGCAAACATGCACGCCGTCAGATACCTATTCATATTTTGAGGCTAGAAAGACAGGAGGAAGATTTTGCAAGAAAGAGAGAAGAATATCACTGACCTAGCAGCAAAGCTTTCAGATGTAGCTACCGTGAAGACACTTGTGAAGTTAGGCATGAAAAGATAAAGAAGAGGGAACAGTGGCCATCATGAATTCAGCTCAGCTAAGAGATAACTGAGTTTGTGAGAGGAAGGGCTTCCCTTTGAAAGAGAGCAGAGAGGAGAGCATGTGCTGAACCCTAAGAGGGACCAGGAGCTGGAAAATGAGAGGACTGCAAACCATAAAAGCATCTGGAAGGGCTGGCTGGAAAAGCAAAGCAAAGATAATTTGTGGCAGAAGGAAGAACCCAGGATAAAGAGGAAGAACCAATGGGTAAAAAAGACTATAGCTTTGTCTGGGGAAAGACTGCCTTGCAATAAAATTGCTGTCAATTTAGGGACAATAAAGGGACGAGAGCCAAACTGGGAAAGGAATTTAGTCTCATTATGAAATCAAAGCAGCAGGTTTAGATCAAAAGGTCTCTGGAGCAGGGGATGTGCCTAATCGTGTATTCCTACAGTGACTGACAGAATGAGGCTTTTGTCTTGACTTGAGCCTCTGGGATTTGTCAGAAAGCAAACACCACACCATGGCAAGCTGCACCAGGACCTCAGAGATATATACAGGAGAGTAAAAATGGGAGGGTGAAGGCGAGTGCAGGTCAGGGGTAGGTGTATCAGAAGCTGGGGAGGAGGAAGGCAGGGGACTGAGGAAAGTGGTAGAAGGAAATACCTAAATCAAAATATTGATCCAAAGCCTCAGAGGGGAAGAGAATCAAGCGGGCATTAGAAAGCGATCACTCCCGTCTGCTTTCGAAAGTCTCCCACATAGTGTGGAGAGCAATCACACGTTCCCAAAGGCCCAGCGGGGACAGCTAACAGATTTCTCCAGCTGTCTCAGTATCCATCCTATTTAGGTAATGCCTAACACGGGCTGTGCCTGCCAGGGCAGAGCTGATCTAACGGCTCTTGGCTCCCCAAAGAAGGAGGTGTCCCTCATCACCTGTGGATAGCTGTGGCAGGAGAGCTCACTGCATGGGGATGGGATGCCTGGAGGCTCAGGTCTGCGGCAGCACTGCAGGGTCACCTCTGCCGATGCCTCTCCCAGCCCCTCTGCAGTTGGGTGCCTGGGGAGCCGTGGGGAAAGGGGCTGCTCCTCTTCAAATCAGGGCAGGAGAAGCACCCCCAAGCCCCCATCCTCCCTGATACAACCCTGTGTCAGGGCCCTGCCAGAGCAGCAGAAGGGGACCTACTGTGCTGCTCCCTGTAAGCTTGCGCAGAGCAGACCCTTTCTCAAACACGTACGGCACCACGGGGCTGTGGATTGAAGCTGGAATTTCAAAAAAAAAGTTGTTAAAATAATTTTAAAGTCATACCCAAGCAACCAGAGTTTGAGCATGGCTTTTCTTTAGGAATTCACAACAATGCTCGTGTGCGTTATTCTGAAACACACAGATAAAACACTCCCTCGGTCTATTTTTCTCTTGTACTAGAATCCGGACATTATTATGCAGATTTCCACTATAGCAATATTACAGCAGAATAAATAGCTCTGCTATACACGAAGGGGAATCCTATTACATCTTCAGTAACTCTCAGTAAGCATCATCGCTATTATACCAATTGAAGAGACAGAAAACAATTTTTAATTAAAAATATTTATAGCAGGCATAATACCAACTGCCAGTTTCACTATCCAGTGAATGCGTTTTGCAGCTGGTGCTAATTCTCTCTTATTTCCACGAGGTTAGCCAATATCAGCTGTTCATTAAGCAGAGGACATTTCAGGAGTATCCATATTATGTGCTGTAACTAACTGAGAAGTTCTTCCTTTGACAGATTTTAGGAAATCAATATTGCTTTGCTATGTTATTCTGGGACTTCATAATAGAGAGGTCATTTCCCAGTGATCTGAGTGGGCTGCATCATCAGTTTTATTCAAATCAATCCTACAAACTGCTTTCCAGCAGATAAGAACATTTTAATTAGCAATATATCTTTTGTCTTCTATCTGCCGTGGAGTAGGGGGTGGGAAATTGATTTCAGCCCACCCTTTATTTTACTGGGAGAGCAGCATAATCAGAAGGTGTCAGCAGAACCACAGGCAAATTAATTTCAAGACACAGAGCTTTGTACAGCCGACCGCCCGGCTGCTCCTCGCACTGAGTCCAGCCGGGCTGTGTGGGCGAGCTCTGCGCTGCTGACCGTGCCGGGCGCCCCGGGGGGCACAGTTTGGTAAGGCTCTCTTGGGTGAAGGGCCCGGCTCACCCTGAAACACTCTCACACTTTCTGTGCCAGAGAGCACATAAGACCTCTGTTCTTGTCTTGGTTAGATGTATATATCGGTAAATGTGCTTACGTGTAGCTGTAGGTGACGGCCAGCTGGCCCTAGGTAGGGCAGCTGCTCCTAGGTAGGAGCAGCTCCCAGCCTGCAGCTCAGGCACAGGCTGGGGCACAGAGGAGCCCTTTTCCCACGTTATCTCCCTTCCTCCTACCTCTCTGTGCCAGAGGATGCATGTCTGAAATCCGGAGCTGGAACAGCATCTCCACCAGTTTTGTGCCCACGGGGAGCTCTATCCCCATAAATGCGGGGATTCAGTGGCTTCGGCTTGTCCTTGGTTCACATTCATGTGGCTCAGAGGGGACTTGGCATGCTGAAGGCTCCACCCCATAAAATCTAACACAAAAGTTCTTGTTCGCTGTATTCACCCTGGGATAGCTGGCAGCCCAGCCAATGAGGAAATCCCCCGGTGATTTATCAAAGTAACAGCTGGGAACTGACAAACCAAGTGGCTCATCATAACCTGGCTTGTGACTTGCTAAATCCCAGATGGTTATTGTTTTTCACTTTAAAATATTAGCAGTGAGTTTCAAAACCCAGAATTTAGCAAGCTGTGTTTCATAATTGGAGAGATCAAACCCCATTTGAGTCTGTGAAGTCATTTACAACATGCTTATCCTTCCACCCGCAATAGATTTTACAGCAATTTCCTCTGGCCCGGATCCCCAGTGGCAGGCAGACGAGCCCAGGAGACCAAGCTGGAAAGGCGAGCAATATGAAATGGTGGAGAGGGGCATCCATGAGGGGAGCAGAGGGTCTCCCAGGAGGTGATTCAGGACAAGAGTTTAATGTAGGGAGGTGCTCTGAGTCGCTCCTGCAGGAGCTTGCCTCCCTCCACTGCCTGCAGACCTACCTGTGAAGAGCAGCTGGCTGTTGCTTAATTAGCCTTTGTGAATATTCTGCTTTAGTCCATCTTTAAAGCTTGCAAAAGCCTAGCATGTCCATGGGCAGATCTTGCTCTAGGCAAGCATTGTGCCAGTCATCAACAGCTTCAAGAAGCTGAGCTCCACCAGCTCTGTATAGGAATGTCCAAGCTGTTACATCCATTTTCTTCTATCTACAGGGGAATAAATCTTTCAGTCATCCAAGGACCGAACCCTTTCTTCTTGCACAGATGGCAAGAAAGGCTTCCAGAGCACTTTGGACTGAGCATATGGAATACAGTCACCCCAGAAATCCCAGATCTAACTTTCTGAGTAGTTGAGATGTCCTAGGCTAGCTCTGATTTTAGCTGTTCCCCCCGGTATTTTGTGTAGGTGCGCGGTGTGCATTTGAGTGATGTTCTGCTTATTTCCTAATGGTAGTGAGCAAAGTTTCGGTGAAAAAAATGATACCAGTCAACCCTCAGTCTTTGAACAAATGGAGCAGCAGAGCGTGAAGCATTCTTTCTCCTGCTACTCATCTTTTTGGTCAGCTGTTCATGAAATGGCATATGGAAAAGCAAACTGTTGTTCCCCCTGAAATGTTTTGTCTGGGTTTAAGTAGAGTTCATAGGTTGAATAGTAGTGAATTTGCACCAGCCCTGGCACAGGGGAGTCAGACAGTGTAGTCAGCTCTACAGTGAGCTGGGGGACCTGGATATCCATTGCCAGAGCCGCTACCAAGCTTGATGAACGACTTTCCTTGCCTAAACTGTAAATTTGCAAGGGCAGGAACTTTCTCTGGGTATGCGTTTGTATGGGAGGGCAATCTGGGATGATTTTGTGTGAGCTACAGCTGCAACGCAGACTGCTGGCTGCTGAACGTTGAGTTTGTTATAAAGCCATATCCAATGCGGAAGGAAATACAATGGAGCTGGTGGGTGGCAAAGTAGCTGTTAAAACAACCATTTCGGATAAAATGTCAGAGACTAAAGTTTGATTGATAAAATTTCATTTTTGCAAGCCACCGGGAGGAAGAAAAGAGCCCATCTGTTCTCCAAGCACTGCACATTGTTAAGCAAACTGCTCGCAGCTTGGCAGATCAGAACATTAGAAGGAAAAAAACAAAATTAAAAAAGCCAACCATAGATGAGCGTGAATACAAGATAAGTCATTGAAGTTTACCCAAAAGCAACATAAAAATTATGGTTCTTGCCAGGAAGTTATGCCAGGCTATTCTCACGGGCTTGGCTCGCCAGGACGGGCAGGCAGAGAGAGAAAGTGGTGGGGAATAGGGGTGCATTCTTCTGCCGCCGAGGCTGGCGAGGGCCGCTTGGCTGCTCACTGCGGGGAGAATGTGTGTGTTTGTCTTAGCAGACAAGGGGCACCATTATCACATACCTCAGCAGGGTTGTAGATGTCAACCAAATAATTGGTTTTATTTAGAATATGATGTCCAAATGGTGAATGAAGCATTTTGGGTGTCCTGGAAAGATTTTATATACAAACCAGCTGGAATCCCATTGACAGGAACAGCCTCTTCCTTTCCCTCACCCCCCTCCCCATTACTTTCAGACAGACAGAGCTGGAAGTGGCTGAGAGGAGCTCCAAGAAGCCTGTGCCTTTGAGCAGTAAAGTCTGCTGGTGCTAAACATCTGACACTTGTTCATTAAGAGAGACCCAGGCAAGCATTTCATCACTGAGATGAGTATTTAATACATGAATGGGTAGCGAGAAAACATATTTGTGGCCATTTCAAAAAGCTGTCATGCAAGCAGACTCCAAGTCTGAGCAGGTTGGAAAAGCTGCAGGGCACTTTGGAAATCTCTCAAATGAACTCACACTTGTAAAGCATAAAGTTGCTATTGCAGCTTCCAAAGAAAAACGAGAAGTAGAGCGAGTGGGCAGGCATGGGGCAGGCAGCGGGTGCCGGGCTCCAGCCTTCCTTTAGGAGAACCGCTAGGTTATAGGGAAGGGGGGACTTCACACAGCTTCCCATGCAGAGCATCACAGCTGCACCCACCCCAAACCAATACAACTTTAGTCGCATCACTGCAGAGCTGCGTGAGTGATGTGCTAGGACTTTCCAGAAACTCAGAGAAGGACAGTCCATCCTGATAGCTCTGGTACATCTCATGGCCAATGCTGGGTAGATGCATCTTCTTACTGTGGGAATCTACCGTTCATTCAAGGAAATTTCTTAAATGTAAACATATTCAAAACAAGAACTGAAAATGAGCTGAGGACCTGCAATAACTGGAGATAGAAGAACGTTTCAAATGAGACAAAAAAGGGCAGAAACATTCAGTAATGTGCTTTTTCTCTGCTTCTGGAAGATGCAGGATGCTGGCTCCTGTAACAGGAGCTGAGTGCATCTTGTGCATACCGAGTGTCCTGAAAGAGCTGGCTGATAAGGGAATGATTTTTCAGTATCTTCTTAAGTACCAGGGGAATTACAGAAAATTTAAAGCAAGATGGTGATGTTCTAATTGAACAGGACAAGTAGGAGGTCACTGGTTGAAAGCTACATCCTGGCTGGCTGCTTCCCATCCTAGGTCAAACTATGGAGAAGCTTGATGTGCAATTCAGTGATCAAGAAGATGTACATTTGATCACTGACACCAATGTTTTACAAGAACTGGCATTATTTAACATATCTTTCACTTTTTCTGTTTATAAGTTTGGCCGATAATAGGCAATTGTGGACACATGACAGACTTCTAACCTATACTCATTTATAAGAGGCTAGCTGGCTGTTATCTCAAAAAAAATCCCTCAATATCAACAAAAAATGCCCACTATATGATGCAGGACACAGCCAGTGGATTAAGACCTTGCTGATTAACAATGAGGAACAGTCGTGAAACGGACTGCCAGATTTCTGACTCAATCAGCATAGGACCAAGGCTGTGTTTTTGCTGAGCACCTGAAAGCAATAACAAGAACACTGCAAAGCCAATGTGTGGAAGATGCCCGGGTTGCAAAGAAAATACCCTGTGATACGGCGGTCATGCAGAGTGAGCTGGGGCACTTGCTCAGCTCAGGTCACTCAAACAAGAAGTATTTTAACACAAGGCAATGCAAAACCATGCATCCGGGAAGGAGGAATGCTGGATGGACCTGCGTGGTGGGAAATAGGGTGCTGGAAAGAAATGACTCTGTGTAGCATTTGGGAGTTAAAAGAGAACAAGCAATACAACTGAAGTGCTCAGAACAAAAACATAGATAAATGAACAAAAAAAAAAATACAAAAAAAAGATATATGTGGCACAAAAAAAGGAGATATATGGGTATATGGACAAGAAAATAGTGAGCAACAGAGTGACAAAAATGCTTATATACAGCATTTGTGAGGTGATCCTGGAAACCTGTGTCAAGTTAGCAACTACATTTCTTACAGAATAATATTAACTTGCAGAAGAGACCCACCAAATAATTGGAAGACAGGAAAATTGCTAAAAGTTCTGTGAAAAGTGTCATTTGCTTGTCAAAATCTGTAGAGAATGCCTTTATAGGGTTTCAGAATACCTAGTATTAAGAAGGTATTCATTCAGATAAAGGTTTCGGTGGTAATATGCAAATTATCAATAGATAATAATTATCAGTTTTAGGTAGCAGTAGTAAGAAGTGCAATTTTTGCAGAAATACATTTTTCAAAAAGAAGAATGATTATCAAAGGGTTGAGGTATAAATGGTTTCTCCACTTCTTGATGGCATCAGCTGAAGATCTGGTGCCTTTCTGGATGATATGCTTTCGTCTAACACAAGTTATTTAGTTCAATATATGAACATTCAAACAAAATGTAATGATCTGTTCCCTGCAGGCAACTGTGCTACATCTAAGGGTCCTTTCTTGCCTTCAGATCCGTGACCCTCCCAGTTCTCTCCCCACATTGCTCTGCGCACTGAGGCTTGCGCCGTGGAAACCACAAATAGAGTAGAAAATACCCTTGTAAATCACAGTGGTTAAGCAGCACTTCTTATTTAGGATTGGAGACCATTTTCAAACCAGGAGAGTGGAAACAGAGGGAGTCAGCAAGAAAGGTAAGATACACCAATAGCAATAGTAAGCGCTGGGATTATTAGGGCCACAGGCACCCAGCAAGCTCATGGGGACCGAAGGACACGGCCAATCTCATGGGTCAGATGACCCCATTTCAGCATGTGCTGGGCTGAGACATCCCGCCTGAGTGATCTCAAAGCCCTTTACTGTAGTTTTGGGCTGTGTGCTGATCCCATTATCAGGTTTAAGAGCAGGAACTGTGGTCCTGCCAAAATTAGATAAGGGTTAAAAAAAAAAGGGCAACCAGCAGACACTGATATCAAACAGAGCGCTTGCTTGTGCTCTTACACTGTTGGAAATCATCAGCAAGTTAGGTATAAAAGGAACAGGCAGGCAGCGTGTTCCCAGCTGAACTGCTATAAATGTCACAGCATTTGTCTTGACACCACTGGCTGCTTCATCACAAAAAAAAAAAAGAAAAAAAAAAAGAAAAAAAAGGGAAAAAAAGGAAGATAATATTGCAAAGAGGATTGTTTTTCAGATGAGAAAAGTCAAACATACTTAGCAAAATCTACCCTACAGGAATCTAATAACCAGACTATAATTGGGTGATGGTAAAAAGATGATCGGAGCTGAATGGCTAAATAGTAACTCTACATCACTGATAAAAAATACTTCAAAAAAATGTCTTATACCAAAGAGTAAATGGGAATGAGATAAAGATGTGAAAGAATTCAAACTGTTTATTTAGAACAGACAATGCTTAGAACTGGATGAAAGATGGGCAAAAAGCCCCTTGTAGTGAAGGGAAAAGCACTGTATTGCTTTAGGGTTGATGATCTTCCATTATCTTAAGGTTCTCCTAATTCACTGTTAGCAAAAAAAGCAACACTTCCCATAAAGTCACAAAACCCAGCAGTTTCTCTGTTGCTGCTT